>NC_068311.1:13829991-14129991 GCF_025860055.1 Xyrauchen texanus
ATGCAGGTAACCAAATCTGTTGAATATCAGACAATACCAGTAATAATTAAGAAGATAGATCACCCCAAATTGAAAATGTTGTCATCATTTACTCACTCTCGTGATATTCTATATCCAAATGATTTTTATCTTCCTGCTAGTCTCAGTCACTATTCAAACCCTTTAAGGAATTTTACTGTATGGGACCAAGATGATTTTATGGGAAATTGTATGTTTTATTCCTAGGTCTAATTGGATCAGGCAGAACAGAAGATGGCTTTGGCATGGCGTTTGGCGTGAACTACCTGGGTCACTTTTTGCTGACCCTGTTGCTGTTGGATCGTCTAAAGGAAGCAGAGAACAGCCGTGTAGTCAACGTGTCTGCCTTGCTTCATCGGCTGGGGTCTATAGATTTCAACCTCCTCAAAACGCACAAGGATCTGGTCACGGGCCAATCATACTGGCACTCGTTCAGAGCCTACTGTCACAGCAAATTGTGTAATGTGCTTTTTACCCGAGAGCTTGCAAGCCGCTTGGAGGGGACCAATGTCACCTGCTATTGTCTGCATCCAGGTCAGTGATCCATTATAGTGTATAGGAAAGTGTTTTTGTATATATTCAAGTAATAGCTCTATCATCATTTACTCACCTTCATGTTATTCCAAATCCCTATGACTCTCTCTCTTCTGTGGAACACATATCCCGACTTTTTACCAAATAAAGAATTTTAAAGGTGACGGGCTGTCAAGCCCCAAAATGAAACACAATCTATCATATTTTTACGATAGATAAGTTCTAAGAATAGGCTTACATGTTAGCTTTATGTGAGGAACAGACCAAATTTTAAGTAGTTATTCTCTGAAAATCTTCAGCTATGCTGTGACTCTTAACCCCGTGCAGCCCCGCGTCCTTCTACGTGGATGTTGTGTGTTGGCTTTGCTATATGTAACGCATAATTTAAATTCATTTAAACTGACTGATCTCAGTTCATAAGACTCTGGGCGGTCAGTAAAGGGTTAAAGTTTGATGTCTGGAGTCATGTGGCAAAACATCATGGCACTGATCACAGGGGAATTTATCTTTGGGAGAAACACCAACAAATCTTAATCTGGCAAGAAACCTAATTAAGTATTTACATTGAAACCTGTTTGAGTCAAAAGATTAGAGACATTTTTTTTTTTTAAATTTGAGCAATTTATCGCAAAATTGCACGCTGTTAATCAAAATGAACACTATAGTGAAGTGGTAAATGGTCTGCACTTATATAGAGCCTTTTTAACCTTCGCAGTATTCAATTCACTTTACACTGCATCTCATTCACCCATTCATACATTCATTCACACACCAACGAAAGAAGAGCTGCCATGCAAGGTGCTAGCCTGCCATTGAGAGCATCTTGGGGTTCAGTGTCTTGCCCAAGGACATTTCGGCATGTGGAGTCGTGTGGGCCGGGAATTGAACCACCAACCCTGCGATTATTGGACAAACCGATCTACCACTTGAGCCACAGCCGCCCAATAGTGGACAATAGTGCTAGTTTTTCATTAGAAATCCTATATATTAAATGTGCATTATCACATTGAGAAAAAATAAGCTTTATATGGAGTTAGGATGAAAAGAAGCTGCATTTCAAACTGTTCTTAGACCAGTGCAGACATACAGCACACTGGAGGTCAAATCATTCAATGAATAGGGAGCAAGGAAGTATCCTATAGAAGGGAAATGGAAAATTAACACAGCAGTTACACTCGGGTCTGCGGAGATTAATAAAGTATAGAACTATTGATGTCAACAACGCTTGGTCATGGGACAAGCAAGAGCCAATATCATTTTGGTCAGTGGCAACAACATGCCATTTTTGTATTCTATATGACTCGTAGCCCATTTCAGAACATCAGCTGAAAGGAGTCTGTTCCTCACTCAAATATTCTTTTATTTTGTTTTTGGTCATTTTGAAGCTTGATTGCCCTAGTCCTCATTTACTTTCATTGTATGGAAAATAGCAGCCAGGATATAATTCAAAAAGTCCTCTTTTGTGTTCCATGGAAGAGTGAAAGTCATAGTGGTTTGGAAAAGCATGAAAGTGAGTACATTTTGTATTTTCCTTTATGCATGAACTAAACCTTGTTGTGTTTTTCTAATAGCTTTTCTCCATTTTATCATCCATACAGGTGTAATATCCACTGAGATCGGACGGAACATGGGCTTGTTGGCGAAGCTGCTTTCTGTGCCCATGTCTAAGCTGTTTTTCCTGAGTCCAGAGGGAGGTGCACAAACCACACTTTACTGTGCTTTGCAAGAGGGTCTTGAGTCTCTGAGTGGACGGTACTTCTCCTGCTGTGCTCTGCAGGGTGTTAGTAAGCTGGGACGGGATGATGCACTGGCCAAGAAGCTTTGGGAAGTGAGTGAGAGGTTGTGTGGACTTCAGTGAAGGAGCTCATGCAGGTTTGTGGAGTAATCGAACTGTAACTGAGGAAAGGAGAAACCAACAACAGCCTTATGAGTGTTAGCTGCTGAACTCTCTTTAGTGTTCTTCAGGTAATTCACTCGTGGTGTTACAGGTACAGTCTATTTGAAGGGGCTCTTAAAAAATACTGTTGCCTTATATGAACATGCTGAGGTAACAACATTGTTTGGAGAACAATTAACCACAGGATCCTTTAATATGTTTTTAATCTGTTATGTTAATTTGCATAATTAAGCACTTTAACAATTAAATGCATACTAAATTACTCTACACCTCTATTTGTTTTCATCAAAATATTGGAGGTGAAGTAGAGTTGCAATTTGTATTTACTCTCTGAGTAGAAACGTTAAAAGTGGTGATAGACCAATATATCGACCAGAGTAGACCAAAAAATTGGCCAATATTTCATAATTTTTAGATTATCAGCATCTGCCAATAATCCTATTTGGTTTTCTGATAAATAGAAGTGCTAGTTTTCTCTTGTGTCAGTTATACTTGTTAATAGTTTTCTATTTTCAGATATTTTTAGTTATTTGATCTAATTGAAGTTTTTATTAAATCTAAGCATTTTATTTACCATCATTAAATTGAATTATGTATAATATATAAGCAAGATATCTGCCATTCTGTACTCTAGATTTTAGCATCTGCCATTGACAAGCTTCATCAGTCAACCTCTAGTTAAAGGAAATGCAAAAAAATCTAGTTAAAAGAAAGTAAATTCCTCTTTTTTTATAAAGGTCTTATATTAAACTTTTATCATGAATTTACAATGTTATATATATAATATGAAAAATAAAGATACTATACATATAATTTAAGCTGTGGATTTTTTACAATATGTTTTCATATCATCAGTCTCTTTGGACCTAAATGGAAATCACTGGCTCCTCTCATTTTGTTGTTTTTGTTTTGAAAATAAAATTTGTAATTGAAAAATATGTCATGAATCTTCAAATTCATGCCAAAGTACGAGTAGAAAATGCATAAGGTCATCATCGGAGACTCCTTTGCCTTATCATTAGGATGTAGTGTCTTTGTGGTTCACTGGGTGGCAGTAGCGTGCCATACTTGACTATTTTCAACTGCTGGGCGACACAACCTGAGAAGTCTACAGAGACCTCTGTCAAGATGACAATCATTAGAATAAAGTAGGTTAGATTACACTGAGAATTGCAAAAGTAATTTCATGTAATATTAGAGTTTGATTTTCTACTGAATGAAAGTGTGCATCAGGGGCTACAGCCATTCAGTGTGGCAGGAGAGGCAAAACGAGGGCTTGTTATAGACTATTACCCATATCTATGCATCTTCAACAGAACCCATTGCGGAAAGATCCTTTACTTCACTTGGTATTTGATTGTAATGTTTTGACATTATGTGTATAGACATCACCCTTACATCATATTCATTCTCTGGCTTAAAAGTTGGTGTATACTGTGCAAGGAAAAGTTCACCCCCCCCCCCCCAAAATGTTTTTTGTTGTTGTTCCAAACCTGTATGACTTTCTTTCCTTTTGTGGAACACAACAGGAGATGTTAGGCAGAATGTTAGTCTCAGTCACCATTCACTTTCATTTAATTCATAATTTTTTCAGTACAATGAAAGTAATGGTCACTTGCTGTTTAACATCTCCTTTTGTGTTCCATAAAGGAACATTGGTCATATGGATCTGAAACAACATGAGGATGAATGCATGATGACATAATTTTCAGTTTTGGGTGAACTATCCCTTTAAGGCTACAAAGGTGAGGGAAACGAATGACTTGATCCAGTGCAGTTCTTCCATTCTACTTTTGTTTTGCCATCGCTGTGCACTTATTCAGTTGTACCCTTATCTTTTGACTAAGATCATATTCAAAAGTGCATTCCTATGGGCATGTTTCCTATAATTTCTTACTAGAGGATTGAGACACTATGTATAGTGTTGAATCAGAAAAGGCAGAAGGCCCATGTAGGTTGGTAAAGTTTCATGATAAAGTTTGTGATCTTTGGTCCATCTCTACATGAAGGATGTTTCTCAGTCTCCTCCATCTCATGGTTCTCATGCACGGTGAGTCTGTAAGTACACCGTCCGGTTTGATTCGTTTTGTAGAAGCAAAACACATTGATGAGTGACGACAGGTGTTTACTTTGGACGCACTCCCGAGCTCTTTGGCACAGTACTTAACGACTGGATTAGTGCATCAATTAGCAATCACTGCATGGGAGGAGACTGATTGATCGAGAGACTGCTGCTGCTGCTAGGCTTGGCGAGGGGCATGCTAGGGCATGTGAGGAAGCAGCTGTGTGTGTGTATGTGAGTGTGCAGTGACCAACTGCTTCTGAATTAGTTCAAAGGACTAATTTCACTGCATGATGTCAAAATAAAACCAAATGCCCCTTGTTGACTTTGTAAAAACATTACAGACATACCTGGAACTCTCAGATGATTTCTGTGCCAGCCACTGTTTATTAAAGCTGAGGAGTGTACATTTAATTTTTTTATGTTTACGTGCTAAGACAACTTTAATGCACTTACAATGCAAGTGATTGGGGCATATTTTTTGGGGGGTTTAAAGGAAGAAATGTGAAGACAGTCTAGCTGATGAGATTTGAAATCTTCGGATTCTCTGCTTTTGACACAAAACACTTTGAATAATGCTGCATTCATGTACTATGGGAATTACTGAAATTATGAGATGCCAACCTGGAGAATCTAGTGGGATATGTTCACTTCTTCAAATCTAGTAAGTTATTTGTTTGTATGGGAACATTCATGAAGACAAAATGTCTTTGTTTTTGATAATGGCAAAATATTCATCTCTACATTACTTCACCTCTTTATGCTTTTGCATAATGTTTAAGAACAACGATAGTGCTCCAGGCAACAGAGGCATAATAACATGGCATATCAAACAGAAATATTAGTTCACTACCTTCAACTGTTAAAAGAATCGTTCACCCAAAAATGAATTCACTCACCGCCTAGATGCATTTTACTTTCTTCTGCAGAACACAAATTAAGATTTTTATAAGAATATCTCGGCTCTGTAGGTCCTCACAATGCAAGTGTATGGGTGCCAAAATATTGACACTCCTAATACAAATAAAGGCAGCAAAAAAGTAATTCACAAGACTCCAATGGTTAAATCTATATCTTAAGAGTCAATTTTTGCTAGAAATTCTCCTCCCTGCCCAGTAGGGGGCATATGGATGAAGAATGCAAATCACCTAAAACACAAGAAGAATGTGAAAGTTTGTGAGTGCTTTCCATACACAAGTTATCATTCCTAAACCCTATTCTCTTCGAAGACTTTACCGTCCACGCTGAGCGTTTTGGAGGGATAAAAGTTGCGGGGCTCAAAAGATTGACCCTGAAATTCATACGGGGTCATTCAAAACTCACTTTTTAAGTAATTATTTTGGACAATCTGTTTGAAGCGATCTTACTGCATGGCTATCATGATTGTTCTCCCATTAAAGTGCCCCTCAGTGGGTGATTCATCCCATTTGGAATGCAGGGAAAATTTAGATTTTGTAGTAAAAATGTACTTAATATTGATGTTTCTCACCCACATCTATCATATTACTTCTGACCACTGGAGTCATATGGATTACTTTTATGATGACTTTATCTGAAATTTTGAGCTCCCATTCACTTGCATTGTATGGACCAAAAGAGCTGAGATATTCTTCTAAAAATCTTCATTTGTGATCAGCAGAATTAAGTCATACACATCCGGGATGGTACAAGGGTTTTTGATCGAACTATTCCTTTAAGGCCACTGGCATTTTACATGACAGCACGACTGTCAAGTTGGATATTTTATCAAATTTAGAATTAGCAACTTGTAATTACGAGATCTACGCAGAATTAAATGATTTTTACAGATCAGAATCTTGTAATTATGGTAGTTCTGACATGAAGTGAACACCATGTGTCGTAAAAATGCCGGTAAATCAGGCTACTGTGCAGAAATCTACATGTGGATATATACAGTATATATACTCAGCTAAAGGATTATTAGGAACACCATACTAATACTGTGTTTAACCCCCTTTCGCCTTCAGAACTGCCTTAATTCTACGTGGCATTGATTCAACAAGGTGTTGAAAGCATTCTTTAGAAATGTTGGCCCATATTGATAGGATAGCATCTTGCAGTTGATGGAGATTTGTGGGATGCACATCCAGGGCACGAAGATCCCGTTCCACCACATCCCAAAGATGCTCTATTGGATTGAGATCTGGTGACTGTGGGGGCCATTTTAGTACAGTGAACTCATTGTCATGTTCAAGAAACCAATTTGAAATGATTCGAGCTTTGTGACATGGTGCATTATCCTGCTGGAAGTAGCCATCAGAGGATGGGTACATGGTGGCCATAAAGGGATGGACATGGTCAGAAACAATGCTCCGGTAGGCCGTGGCATTTAAACGATGCCCAATTGGCACTAAGGGGCCTAAAGTGTGCCAAGAAAACATCCCCCACACCATTACACCACCACCACCAGCCTGCACAGTGGTAACAAGGCATGATGGATCCATGTTCTCATTCTGTTTACGCCAAATTCTGACTCTACCATCTGAATCTCTCAACAGAAATCGAGACTCATCAGACCAGGCAACATTTTTCCAGTCTTCAACTGTCCAATTTTGGTGAGCTCTTGCAAATTGTAGCCTCTTTTTCCTATTTGTAGTGGAGATGAGTGGTACCCGGTGGGGTCTTCTGCTGTTGTAGCCCATCCGCCTCAAGGTTGTGCGTGTTGTGGCTTCACAAATGCTTTGCTGCATACCTCGGTTGTAACGAGTGGTTATTTCAGGCAAAGCTGCTCTTCTATCAGCTTGAATCAGTCGCCCATTCTCCTCTGACCTCTAGCATCAACAACGCATTTTCGCCCACAGGACTGCCGCATACTGGATGTTTTTCCCTTTTCACACCATTCTTTGTAAACCCTAGAAATGGTTGTGCGTGAAAATCCCAGTAACTGAGCAGATTGTGAAATACTCAGACCGCCCCGTCTGGCACCAACAACCATGCCACGCTCAGAATTGCTTAAATCACCTTTCTTTCCCATTCTGACATTCAGTTTGGAGTTCAGGAGATTGTCTTGACCAGGACCACACCCCTAAATGCATTGAAGCAACTGCCATGTGATTGGTTGATTAGATAATTGCATTAATGAGAAATTGAACAGGTGTTCCTAATAATCCTTTAGGTGAGTGTATATTTTTTTTACTTAAACCATTTATGACCTTAGCCAGTAAAGGAATGCTGTTTAGGGTTTTACACACATGTTGTCGGCTTATTAAGCATTATTGTAGTAATATTGCAGATGCAACACGTTTTTGGGAAAACTGTTTTAAAACTGTTTGGTGGAGCAGAAATAAAACTCTTTACCTTTCATTTGATTTCACAAGTGTTTACTTTGACTCTTCATAAGCAATCATTAACTTATCAACAATTTGAATGCATAATGTACTTAACTAATTATTAAATAAGTGAAATGTATTCTATCACTGCTCTATATGACTATTCTAAATGACTGCTGTCACTGAGATTATTTCAATAGCTCAGTGTACAGCCATATTAAACAGTGTATGTTTGGTTTTCAGTACAATGGGTAGCAGGTGGTCAGGGGAGCAGCGATCTCCAGTCTCTGTCTGAGGGGAGCGAGAGAGACAAAGTGATGCTTGGTCTCACTTTGGAGTGAAACGTAAGGTGCGAGATGGGAGGAGGAGGTTTTGATTGTGAGGGTTGGTGACAACATTTTGGAGAGTCAGTCAAATACAGGCTGCTTGTATCATAAGCAGAGCCTTCCTGTTTTTCCTTCTCACCCTCCCTGTGCGTAAATGCCATCTGAAGGCGGTAAATAGAAGCATCCTCTGGGTCATGTTATTTCCACAAGTGCAATTAACACCCCCATCTGCTAATCTGTGATTAGCAATGTTTACAAATATGCTGCGCATGCTTGAGACTGTCAGAAAAGCAGCTCACACCTTCCTCTTAGTCCTCTCTCTCTCTCTCTCTCTCTCTCTCTCTCTCTCTCTCTCTCTCTCTCTCTCTCTCTCTCTCTCTCTCTCTCTCTCTCTCTCATCTGTCTTTCTCTCTGCTATTGTGTTGCTGGATTTGTAATTAAGGTTTTGTGGTGGGAGGTGGCAGATGGAAACCAGACCCTTAAGAACACAGTAGGTGTTTGTGCATGAGAGCACTGTAAGCTGTACAAAGAACGGGGTGTGGAATGAGACCACGCCACAAATTAGAGACACATGTCATTTCTTTTTATTTAAATGTGTCATAATTTACTTCTAGATATGATATATTTTTTCAAATGTTGACTTAGTATGCTTTACATGCATGTTTTTTTTTATTTTTCTAATGCAATACTATTGTGTAAAAACAAGGCAGCACTGTATTGCTAATTCTTAAATATTCTTCTTTTCTGCAATGGATTGTACACCCAAAAATAAAAATTCTCTCATAATTTACTCACCTTCATATCTTGACTTTTTTCTTACATGAAACTCAAAACATAAAGGCAAAATGTCCCCATTCACTTTCATTGAATAGAAAAAAGATGCAATGAAAGTAAATTGTGCCTGAGGCTAACGTTCTGCCTAACAATCCTTTTGTGTTCCACAGAAGAGTCTTGCGGTCACAAAAGTCATGCAACTTGTGTAACAACATCAGGATGAGTAAATGATGACCGAATCTTTTTTTGTTGTTGGATGAACTACCCCTTTGATTATATAGACTTTCTACATTTCCTTCTGGAAATTCATGTTTAATTTTGAAAGCGTACTCACTGTATAGAAATGTTGTGCTTTTTATTGCAATTTATAATGCTATAGAATTAGTTTGACCTTGTAGTCTGTATTATATTAAAGTTAAGAGATGCAGGGATGTGGGGTCAATACCTGTCAGGTAGTATTAAAACTTTTCCAGTGATGTGTTGGTCTTAATTACCCTGTTGGTCTTTGTCTGTACCTGGAGACGGGATTGCATTAAAAAAGTTAAATAAAGCTAGTTATTTCTAATTTCAGAAAAGCTTCATAAACATATATTCATTTACACCATATAGGTAAATGAGCCCATTTCCTTGTTTTAGCAATTTGCTTGTAATCTAATGAAGAAATGTAGCTTGCTGTGCACAGCTGTGAAAGCATGCTGCTGGGAAAGCGAGCTTTATAAACGCTATCAATTAGGCGGATGCTACAATGCTCCACAATTGTTTTACTAATTGCCAATTAGTTACTTTGGAATAAAGCACAATATTTTGCTTTATTTTAGGGATTTATTGGGCAATCACTCATTTTCAAATGAGTACAGGACATTTGCAAAAAACATTAAGATTGTCCCGAAGGAGGAATTTGATATCTCGTGCCGTTTTCAAAAGAGGGAACAAAACTGCATGCAGCATCAATCCTTCTCTGTTTGTGTGCATATCTGTTTGTATGGAGGCGGAGATGGGTGTACAGAATCGCTGTTAATCACAATTTACTTTGTTGACACACACATAGCTGGAGTATTAATGTGCAGTATTTACTCTCATCTGTCATACTCCTGAGAATATAGATGATGTATTATGAAACAGTAGGTCTTTTAATAAGGAGGTCTTGAAGAAATAATAGTTCACCCAAAAATGGAAATGATGTCATCATTTACACTTTCATGTTGTTCCATACCTGTATAACCTTCTTTTTATTCTGTGGAACAACAGCAAAAAGAAGAATTCTAACCATGGCTGGTAAGCATAAAAGTAGTCTTTATATGATGACAGATACAGACAGGGAGTGAACTGCTCATTGGAAGGAAAGATTAACAGTGAATAACAACTTTAGTCTGTTCTTTATAAATCCAATGAATGGCTTCCTTTAGTTGTGGGTTCATTCATTAAGATAATTTAAAAAAGCACAGCTGACGTAACTTGTTTCAGATATCTCTGAAAAAAATAACAGCTTCACAAAAATCGTTTTGATGCATCAAAATGGAACAACAGTTACATTTTCTTTTCAAATGCCAAGTCAAGTGCGAATTGGCCGGTTACTCAAAGACAATTAAAGAATTCCAATTCTGTACACGCAACTTTGTCTGGAGAGCTTGGTGTAAACGTTAATGTTGGTGTGAAGGTAAACATGCAGCTCTTATTGACAGTTCAAGGCTCACTCTTTGTCTGAAATCTGCTGAAAATGGATGGAGAAATTCAGAGGAAGCATGATTATTGATTGGATACTAATTGCACTCCTTGTGGGTGAGTTGAAGAAAAACAGGCTCCTTTTTTAGGCTGGACTGGATCAAACATTCCCATCAGCTTCGCTATTAGCACTCCATTCACTGCGTGAAGAATAAGAAATATTTATGACTTATTTTTCCACATTCTACGTTCCAGGTCTAGTGTTTAAAAGATTTGTTTTTGTTTTGAAAAGGGTGTTGTTTTTTGAGTGCTACTCAAGCATTCAAGGAGGTTTAAATGGGAATAAATGGGTTTAAATTTTTAAAAGTACAAATATGCCATGTCACTCAATTAAAAGGATAGTCCATGGACAAATATCATGACAACTGTAAAGCAAGGGGATTGGTGCTTTGACTGTGGTGCCTTTGAGCCATTTTCTCAGGGGGGATAAATCTGTTAATTAAGGAGCATGGTGAACTAACTCCTCTTGGCTCTGACAATGGCGGGAGCATGCCAAAGCATCACACACAAACAGATGTGCGAGGCAATGGGATGGAAAACAAAATCCACACCCACATCTCCTTCTCGGAGTGACGTGCAGCAAGTTGTGTCGTGTATACTTCACATGCCTCTCCACATTCTTTTTAATTTTCTGTTAATGTGTTCTAATTGCTGCAGCTGCTGTGGTCTCACAGTCTGGGTCAGTGTGTCTTAGCAGGCCTGCGAGACCACAAGGGCCTTTTATTTATGGATCTAATGTGAATCGGGGTAGACTACTTAGAATAGCTAGCAATTTATCTAATATGATGGAAGATCCTTAGCCACATGTGACTGAGGGTTTGGGGCATGCAGTGTAGAGGGGGCTGCGTTGCTGTGCCACATGGGGAACGTGCTCCCTGTTCTGAATCAAGAGTGCGGTTCAGGTAGGGTTTTAATTATGGTTCCCTACTTCCCTAGACTCTTCAAACACACGGGAGCTCACAGCTGATGGAAACTGATGGTCCTTCACAGCTGGGACTCCCCCATTCTCCAAACCCCTACCTGATGAACCAGAGAGTCGCTCTTATGCAGACTAATGAAACCTTCTTCTTTTACTACAGCATCTCAAGCACAATGGCGATCAGGTGGTGTGTGCTGATTAGAATTAGGGTTCATATTGATCTCTTTTTGATGCATATGCACTTCTTTTGCACTCTTTATGGTTTTTGGGAGGGGGGGTTGATTGACTGTGCATGCAGTGGCGGTGCAAGACCAGACACTTATTTAGACATAACTTCCAACAATGGAAGCCAGTGATCAACAAGTGCAGGGGAACGGAGGCTCGCTACCCTCTTGGCAAGCTTCTCTGGAGCAGGCAGCAGATGGGACAGAGTCATCAATATCGGCTGCTGGCCATTGATCAGGCTTATTGATCAGGATGGGCAGTGGGGCCAGGGGAAGGAAGGGCCTGCTGGATCTCATCGGAGCAATTGTTTAGGGTCACTGACAAATTCAATTGCCTATCAGGGAGCGATCATGGAAACAAACTGTTCCTGTCGATGAAAAGGCTGTACCCTATAGTAGCTGTCACTCAGCATTACTCCCGGTTTGGGAGAGCGTCAGGGGTTGTTTGTGCACATACGTTTGTCTGAGGTTAGTGGGGCACTGGAGGGCAAAATCTTGCCCCAAGACTGCCCACTGTGTCCTGTTTGTGGCCAATAACTCTCAAACTCTCTGCACAGTTGCTGTCCAATTCATACTGAAGACCGAATTGAAGATGTATTGCTATGAACATATTCCTAAAACCATAAACCTGCCTTTTTGTGATGCTTGCTAAGTTTTTTCAAGTTGGTTACCACTAATGACAGCTAATATAATTAATCGATTGCCCACAATGGCAGACATTTAAGCTGTTTAGTGTACTTAAATGCGTATATTGGAGTTTCTCATCAGTTTGTTGTGTTAGATCTTTTTCCTTGTATGATAGCTGAAGTTTTGTGATCATACTGTACTTTAACAAATGGAGTGTAGAAAGACATATACAATATGTAGGGTGCAATATTAACCTTTTACCACACTGGCCAGTGGTGAGTGAATAGAGAAAACTTACTGGCCATGAAACAGTTTTTTTTACATTATTATTATTATTTTTTTAAATGGATGTTCGTTGCTATGACAATAAGATTATTTAGTGGAATATTCAAAATTTGTTTCATTTCAAAAATGTTGATACAGTTACTGATTACTTAATTAAAAATGAATCACAATACACAACTAGATAGGTACATTTCCTGAAGAAAATATGAGTGGTGCTTGCCGTGGCAAAACTCGTCAAATAGCATGCTTGAAAAGAACAAAAATTATGGTCATAAATAAATCAACCCAGAAGTCTGTACGATTTTCTGGTGCAGAAATATGTGATTTGTTACTAGGTTGCTAGGGTAAGCCCATGTGGTTGCTATGCAGTTAGCAAGGTAATACAACACATGGCTCCTTTCCATCCTGAGTGAAATAAGTCAACCCGGAAGTCTGTACTGTTTTCTGGTGCAGAGATATGTGATTTGTTACCGGGTTGCTAGGGTAACCCCATCTGGTTGCTAGGAAGTTTCCATAGTGATACTAATGAAGTCTCCTTGCCATCCTGGTTGAATTAAATCAACCCAGAAGTCTGTATGATTTTCCGGTGCAGAAATATGTGATTTGTTACTCGGTTGCTAGGGTACTATGTGTAGTTGCTAGGGAGTGGCTTGGCAGCTGCCAATCATGAAATTCCAAAGGCTGCTTGTCAGTATGAATGATATAAACCAACTCCCATGCCTCTGTGACATTCAGAATGGAAGATATCCCTCTATGGATTTTGGTTGCTAAGGTGCTCGACAATGGTTGCTAGGGAGGGGCTAGGAAGTGTTGAGGTGATTCATGATTGGCTGTTTGCTGCCCGCTGCCCCGAGTCAAAAGAGACCACCCTTGTGTTTGTATGACACTTCTATCCGGAGATATCCCTTTGATCTCTTTCATTAGAAGTCTATGGGAGTTGTTGCTAAGGTGCTCTAAATGGTTGCTAGGGCATGGCTTGATAGCTTTGCAATGATCCTGAGAGACTGATTGGTCGTCTGAGTAAAATGAGGCAGGCCCCTTGTCTCTATGACACTGTGATCCAGAGCTATGTTTAATAAAAAATCCCTATTTCATTGGCCGTCCTACACCATTGTAAGTCAATGGGGGCAACTTTGGACAGCTCCTGCCCCCCAGGGGTGCAACTTTTACCCCATATTGAGGTATGCTCTTACAGAGCCTGCCAGCCTCTTCAAATGTGGCAAATCACACGTTTCTGTGAAATCCTCGATCGGAGCTGTGACGCGTCAAAGTTTGTCGCAATGTTAAGTCTATGGGATTTTCGGCCGCTTTTTTGCCCCTGGGGCAAATACCGTACCCCTGATCGCTTATAAAAGTCATAGCACACGTGTCATCAATAGGCCGTTCGATTTGACACCTCATTCGTGGGTCTATGCCAAACGGTGCGGGACGAGTTAGGTGCTGAAGTTTTGTACGGAGATATAAAAATAATAAAAATACAAAAAATAATAAGTATGTGAGATTACAATAGTGATGCTTTGCAAGCACCACTAATTATAATAATAAGTATGGCGAATAACAATAGTGATGCCAATAGTGAAGCACCACTAATAATAAGTATGTGCAGATTACAATAGTGATGCTTTGCAAGCACCACTAATTATAATAGTAAGTATGGCGATAACAATAGTGATGCCTTGCCTTTGGCAAGCACCACTAATTAGAGATCAGTTTTACAGATAAATTGGTGACGATGGAACTATCAGTTAAAAATATAAGCCGATAGTTTATTTTTTATTCCTCAACAATAAACCTCATCTGGTGAAATGTTATTTATATATATATTATATATATATATATATTATACAGTACTGTGCAAAAGTTTTAGGCACTTGTGAAATATTTTGCATAGTGAGGATGTCTTCAAAAATAATTAAATAAATAGTTTTCGTTTGTCAATTAACATCATACAAAGTCCAGTAAACATAAAAATCTAAATCAATATTTAGTGTGACCACCTTTGCCTTTAAAACAGCCCCAATTCTCCTGGGTACTCCTGGACACAGTTCTTATTGGTTGTTGGAAGAAAGGATGTTCCAAGATTCTTGGAGGATTCGCCACAGTTCTTCTATTTATCTCAATTGCTTCTTTATCTTTAAGTAATCTCAGACTGACTCGATGCTCTGTGGGGGCAATACCATCTCTTGCAGTGTGCCCTGTTCTTCTATTCTAATCTTTTCTATTTGCAAAAGTAATGTTTGGGAGTCTAAAATGTATTTTATCTATTGACACACTAAAGCTGAAGATATAAGTAATCATCGTAAGACAAATGCTTTTGTGAAATATCTTAAGTGCTTACAAAGTCTATGGTAACTCAGAGAACCGCTCTACAATTGTGTTGAGTAGAATAGCATCTCAGAATGCTATTGATGCTGTTTTGGCAGCACGAGGGGGACCTACACAATATTAGGCAGGTGGTTTTAACGTTGTGGCCGATCGGTGTATGCTGTATATACAAAACTCTTCATCTGAATATAGTGAATGTATAGGCTGTAATAAGCTTAATTCATTTGTTAAATACTTGCATATGGTGCATTGTAACGGAGCCAAGTCTCTATCGTTTTTCAAATAAAATAAGTATTAAAAATTAAAAAAGAAATAAAAATCTTGTGGTAAATTTTCCACCAAGGTAAAAGGATGTTTGCAGAAGCCCAGGTAGTGACAGATGTTATATTTATTAGAAAATGTGTATGTCTTTGTTTTAAATAGCATACATATTTTGCATTAGCAAAGGTCATCATTCTTAACTATTCAGTTTAGCCCATTTTGTATATGCAGTTCCTTATAATGTTACATGGTGAGTTCCTGTTTTAGTTACCTACCAAAACAAATGTTTTTGCTAAGTGTTTGGCAAGTATTAATTTTGGACCCTGCAAATATAGCAACATAAAAAAATCCCCCTCATAGTCAACGCTTACTCTTGGAAAAACTGAAAGCAAGTCAGTTCTCTGCTCTGTTTGCCCCATAACTGGAATAGATATTCAGCATGGTCATGTGACCAACTGCTAAGGCTGGCTGCTTCGTGTGACTGTTAAGGGTGTCAAACAAAACTCCTAACTGGCTTGCAGGGCCCTAAGTTAAAAGACTGGCTCGGGGCACTTCGTTAACTAATTACTGAAAACAGGAGCTTCCTCCCGCCTCCCCCTCTCCACAGCAAGGTTTTTTTTTTGTTTTTGAAGGGGGTGTTTTTTGATAAGGTTTGCACTCTTGTCAACAAGCTCGTATTTAATTAGTGTTGATTGTTGTTAGCATGTTCAATAGTTATTAATTAGAGCTGGGAGGGGCCCGCCACTTGATTGCATGCCCGGAGCGGTGACATCTTGTGCTGTTTCACACTCACTCATGACATAGCGTGTAGGATGATAGGACAGAAGGGTTCCTTCTAAGAAAAGGAAAATGGATAGATAAAAATGTGCAATATATATACAGGGTTGGGAGGGTTACTCTTGATATGTATTCCATTACAGATTACAGAATACATGCTGTAAAATGTAATTTGTAACGTATTCCGTTAGATTACTCGAGGTCAGTAATGTATTATAAATACTCTGGATTACTTCTTCAGCACTGGAAGATTTTTTTCACTTGTTTTGACTATAATCTCTAAATCTCTGCCAGTACAATAAGACAATATGCACATGTTAAAAATACATTCTCTGAAAAACCTAAATATGTTATGCAGTGTTGTTTCAAAAACAATATTAATCTTGTAATATATATATATATATATATATATCTAGTTTAAAGCAAATGATCTGTGGAAGGTGCGACTTGATCTGGCTGACCAAATGTAGACATGTGAATAGGTGATTTCTGTGACCTACAAATAGTGTGCAACTTAATTATCAAATATACAAAATCGTTGCATTTAAAATCCAATTGGCTCAAAAATCTTTATTGCATAATGCTTATTTTTTTGTTACACAAATGGTTTGTGGGCCTGTATCATCAAGTGTAGGACCCAGTCAGTCCCTAAATATCCATTTGTTTAGTGGCTAATGAAGATATTGACAGTGGCACACTGATACTGGAAACCTTGCTTACAGATTTCTGCCATTCTGTGAACAGCACATTAGATCTCAGTTCTGCTTGTGAAAAAATGTGGTGAAAGCTGCTGCTTAAGTGTAGAAAATTTGCACAAACCTTGAGACATATGGATGAGTTTTCCTTGAAAATTATTTCTATATGTATGCATATTTCACTATATACACACACACGACAGAGATGGGCTAAAATATATCATTTTCTGTCTTTGTGCACCAGGAATTGTCTTGAGGTTCATTCTAAACTTCTGCTGTGGGGTGCATTTCCCGCTGTTCAGCTGAGCATATACCCTCATTCGAAGTCGGCGCGAGCAGCTCTGCCTATTAAAATGTAAATTCCCTCTCGGTGCAGCAGGCCCAGACTGTGGAACTCAGCGGGTGAAGAGGGTGTGTGTGTGAGTGTGTGAGTGTGTGAGTGTGTGAGTGTGTGAGTGTGTGTGTGTGAGTGTGGGTGTGTGTGTGTGTGTGTGTGTATGTGTGAAGAGAGAGAGTGTGAGTGTGTGTGTGCGCAGTGAGCCTATTTTCCAGCATGGTCTGCTCTCTGGATAGGCAAGATGTGACAGTACAAAAATAGATGCGTTGGTTTTCTGTTTATAAATGGCTAAATACTATTCAGATGCCTATCCATTAAAATTAAATCAAAATTAACTAGTGTGCATAATGCAGATCGATGTGGAAAAAAATAAAGATGACAAAAACAAAACCCATCGCTTTGATAGATGGTATAAGGGAAACAATTCAGAATGTGACTGTATTTAATAAAGGTTCTTGCTGCAATAAAATACCATAAAATACAAATCATTGTTTTGATTTACACAATAGTACATCATTGTAACCAACAGTTATTATGTAGTAGACAGTAAAAACATAAGCCATCTTAGTTACAGATACACTTCTTTTTTCAATGCTAGCTACATTTTACATCATGTTAGAAGGTGTTGACTTTGATCAAACACTGAGAACATATATTTTGCATATAATTTACGGTAGTGCCTTGGATTCCATATACATTTTTCCTCATTTAATTTCAATACTGACACAGACAGTGCTACATAAAACAGGGCCTGGCCTATCAAACCAGAGCACAGAGTTTGATAAAGTGGGAAGTGTGTACAGAGTTTAGGACAGGACAGGAGACTGTATGTATTTTGGAGGTTTGATGAACTTATTCATATCTTCTGTGAATTGAAAACGAGAATATCATATTCATTCAGTTGCGTTAAATTTGCTACTGGTTATGAAATAGTCCTGTTGTTTTGATTATATAAAATACTCCCCTGTCCTGTCTTGTCAAAATATTGTCAAATATTTGCTGTTTGCCACATCACAACTTGTAACTTTTCTGTACTTAATGTACAGAAAAGTCTTCATAGGATTAACATGTGATTTACTGAGGCATCTGAGATTTTCTATACATATCCAGGTGGCTTTGACTTATAATAGGACTCCATGGATCTTTCCCGGGCTCCTATTTTTCTCAGTTTGTAACGGGTAATGTTCATGAGGTCATTTAAAATAAGTTATTAATTTGTTCTTTCCTGCTTACTATGTGGTGGCCATGATAACTTATTATGTCAGATCTCTGAAGGAGTCTGCACACACAAATATACACAGTAAAAAATGTCATTTTAACTGTAAAAGACGTCAAATATGCTACTTTGGTAATGTTAACTGGTAAAATGGCAATGTTGTAAAATTTAGATTTTACCTTATAATTAACAGTAAAAATATATATTATGTTTAACAAGACAGTACATGTACTTTTTAAAATTACTGTTTAAAAAAACAATAATAGGGCGTTCCCAGAATTCCCTGCGTTACCCATCAAATTTCATTATATTTTATGGGAATAGTTGTTTCTTCTTATTATTAATATCATTTAATTACATTGTTTTATATTTAAGTTTATTTAATGTTACTGCATTATTTACATTTCTCATGTGTTACCCTTGCGGTGTTTAGTGTTTGTGTGAGTGACACCAAGCATGTCTCTACATGTTTATTGTCATAGTTCTTGGAAAGGCCACTACTGATGAACTTCATGTCACCATGTGCCTTACTGTAAATACTATGGTGAGTAACAATACATTATAAAGTGAAAAGCAAATTTATATGGATTCAGAAGGTTAAAGCATTAAGTTTATATAATTTAATAATAATATAAACAGTAATGCACCGTAAAATATACAGGCAAAATAAAGAATAAAAAAAATAAATAAGGCATCAAAATTTTATCCTGTAAAGCCTGAAGCATGGTTACCATATTTTTTACAGTGAATTTCTGGCAACCACAGCTGCCAGTTTTTTTACCGTAAATTTAACAGGATTTTTTTTTTCTTTTACAGTGTATGTTATTACAGATATTTTAAAGATCAGTGGCTAGGATGTATGCAGTAAGTAAATGTTTTAAAGCTATACACAATATTAAAGTGATTGTATTGACGTTTTGCACTCTTTTGCAAGAACTCTCTCTTTTATTATGTATTTGTTTTCACGGGAGTTATTTTATGCCATCTTTTAAGTTGACTTTTGTAGCTTCAAAAGTCACTTCAAATGCATGTTTAATCTAAAGCAGTGATCACATAGTCTAGTTGTGCCCCAGAACTGTTCACTAACATTTGTTTCTTGTAGATCGCACTAGGTGGAGCTGTGATCTTTTGGTAGAGGGCCACTGAGTTGTGTGTGTGTGTGTGTGTGTGTGTGGGTGTGTGAGTGTGAGTGTGAGTGTGCAGGTTTGTGTGAGAAAGGGAGCGGGAGAAAGAGTGGACAGGAGGGCTGGAATGACTTTTTTTTTTACATACCTGGTAGGCACTGTGCAATTGCAGAAGCATACTTCCATGACCCATTGGGTAATTAGAAATAATAGAGTGTACTGTGAAAGACCCAACATTCAGAATTAATCGATTACTCTTGTAGTATTAATGTATGACTGTGATTTGTGGTGAGTCCAAACCAAGAGTCACTGCAATGCATTGGAGTCCCCAATGCAAAAGTACCCCCACCCCCATTTCAAAAAATAAAATGGTAACACTTTACAATGAGGTTCCATTCGTTAACATTAGTTAATGCATTAGACATCATGAGCTAGCAATGAACAGTGTGTGTGTGTGTATATATATATATATATATATATTATACATATTTTACAGCATTTATTAGTCTTAGTTAATTTTAGTTGATAAAAATACAATTGTTCATTGTTAGTTTATGTTAACTAATGTTGTTAACTAATGTTTAATTGTAAAGTGTTACCTCTAAAAAAAAAAAACATGACAATGAATTTAAAGTATTGGGAACCAACTATGTTTCATTGCAATTAGTTACACAACATTTTATGTACATTTTGACAAGATCTCACCAAAATCATAGATACATTTTTTTTTTAAAGGTGCGGTACTATATTAAAATGTTTAAAATGAGTATTTAATTTGTTATTCTTTTTATAGTACTAGGCCTAAATACATGCTGTTGATATTTTTATAATGATGTATTTGACAACATGAGAAAATAAGACTTGATGACCTCTAGTGTGTTGGAGCGAGTGGTTGTGTTTACAGATTAGCTGTATTTGATTGGATGTTGACGGTGTTGTGTGTAAATCCTGTGAAATTAGGTGTGTATGCATACAAGATACAAAAAAAACAGCTTGTTTCTGCTAGTCAGTATAATCTTGTCATGGAAGCCAACATAATTCACCAAAACCAACATTTTAATGTCTTATATTTTCCTCTGGTCCTTGTTAAAGAGTGGCAGATAAAATGTAGAGGCTCATTTCAGATGTATTGCTGTCAATTGTCTCACAATAATTGGCATTGATTTAGCAGTTAGAATCTGATTTAGTCAAGGCCCTTGTCAGTAATGTTCCTTGGGCTTTAGGTGCTGGAGACTGTTCTTAGATATTGGTGGTAATTAATAAGAAAACAAATATAGATATCAGGGAGATTGTGGTGAAATTACCTGATGTGATCTTTTTACCTGTAATCTGAATATCACAAATTACTTCAGGGAGTCTTGTGATTGAAAATAAATAAATAAAATAAAATAAAATAAAAAGTCTATCTAATGCCTATCTTTTCTTAATAGGCTGCTTTAAAAGTACAGAATTATTCTGAAATCATACAGAAAGAAAACTGTGTACTAGGTCTCAGCACATTAAGCGTTTGACATCAGAATTAAACAAACCATGCCCAGCACCACCCAATGGCAAAATCTCTAGACCGACTTCAAAAAACAAAAACATTTTGGGATGACTGAAGAGAACGAAAATTGTTTGCCCATTTTCTTTAGCGAAAAAAAGTCTTGAGTGGAGGCTAATGGCAAATACTCCATAATTTGAAAAGACTCAAATATCTTTTATGTAATTAGAGGTCATTTTAAGGAATAGTGCTGCAGCCTATTTTGATAAAGCCACCATTCAGCCTCAATTGTTGTATTCAGAACATCCAAAATTGACAAAGTGGGGCTGAATGATTTTTTTTCCTAGGACTTTGAACCCAGAGTTCAAACATAATTTTTTGTGGCTCTTCCTGAATAGTAGCCACCAAATACTGTTGTTATTGCTGATTGAAAAAGCACAAGTGCCCTCATAAAAGCATATAAAATACTCCCCTGTCCTGTCTCGTAAAAATACTGTCAAACATTTGCTGTTTGCCTCATTGCGATGTGTAACACAATGACCTAATGTACAGAAAACAGAAATAATGTGACTTTATAGGAACATACATGTGATTTACTAAGGCAACTGAGATTTTCTATACAAATCCGGGTGGCCTTGACTTCTTCCGGGACTCCATGGATGGTTCCGGGGCTCCTATTATTCTCAGTTTGTAACGGGTAATGTTCATGAGGTCATTTAAAATAAGTTATTGATTTGTTCTTTCCTGCTTACTATGTGGTGGCCATGAAAACAAATTATGTCAGACCTCTGAAGGTGTTTGCACATGCAAATATAGGTATGTATTTACTCTGTTTGGTCTTTTGAAGATCAGGGACTGGGATGCATGCAGTGAGTAAATGTTTTAAAAGGTATACACAATAATAAAGTCATTGTATTAACATTTTGCACCCTGTTGCACAGACTGTCATTTGTTTTGTTTTTGTTATAGATTGATTTTCACTGGAGTTATTTTATGGTAAATTAATGCTTCCATCAGATATATTTTACATAAAGTGTTTTGCAGAATATTGTTCAACCTTATTTTTCTTTTGGGTACATTTCATAGTTAATATTTCAATGAGTTTTTATTTTATATGACAGGGAGGAAAACAAATGTCCAGACATAAAATCCATTCTTTAGCTTAACGCACACACACACACACACACACACACACACACACACACACACACACACACACACACACACACACAGAACCATTCACTGTTATTATCTTATTTTCTCTGTAAGCCATTACACTTGTTTGGCATGCATTATTTTCAAGAGTGAGTTTAAAAGCAGTGTGAGGTGAATTTAACAATGTGCCTCCTGATAATGAGCTAAGATTTCACCAGACCTTCTTTTCCACCACTGCATGCAGAGCTCTAGGCCCTTCACTCCTTGAAACACACACACACACACACACACACACACACACACACACACACACACACACACACACACACACACACACACACACAGATGAGACTCTGGTGGGCTCAATGTGATTTATTGCGCTTTAATTTGGATGTGTCTATTGTTTGTGGCTTGCGGAGGGTTGCCTGCTGACTGTAATTTCTGCGGTTTGTGTGGATTTTGCTCGAGCTAATAGCACTCTCTTATATTTTGTGTTTGGCCCCAGTACGACAGAAGGATGTACAAAATAAACAGCAGTTCCATTTACCAATTTCACTTGATGGCGCGCTGCGTATTGAAATGAACTGGGCAGCCTTCTAATGCTATAGAAAGTATAGAGGCGGTAGTGGCAGAGATAGATTGTAGCAGGCAGTTACGGTGGTACGGCCTCTGATAAGAGAGCTGCCTGCTAGCCCACAACTGCCTCCTATCATGATGAGGCCAGTATTGGTCCGGACAATGTTTGATTGCATTCATACACATTTACTAAATCCAGTGCAACCAATGTTTCCTGCCTCTTCATGCAATGTTGTGCTCACAAACTGCTTGGATTGCTTAACTTTCACCCTGTCACTTTTACAATCGGCTCTTTCTTCTTTGGATAGCACTATCCTATAGATATGCTTTCTATATAACCTTTTTTTTCCCTGAAAAATTTCCTGTGATTTCCTCCGGAAGAATTTTCCTGGTCAGAATTCTTTACATTTCTATTCCTTTCCATTCTATGACCCGATAGACAAACAAGTTTGTTGTTTTTATATACATTTGTATAAACATCTAAGTGGCAAGTGTTTAATTAAACTTAAAAAAAAAAGGTTGTATTATAGTACTATAGTATAGTATAGTATCTCTGTAAGAATACGGAAAAGAGTTGCATTGTGTGCAGAGAATATAACAGGTCTTTACACATAAACACTTAACAATATGCTTAAAGAGACAGTTTTAACAAAAATAAATTCTCTCTTCATTTACTCGACCTCATGCCATCTTAGATGTGTATGACTTTCTTTCTTCTGCAGAACACAAACACAGATTTTAGAAGAATATATCAGCTCTGTTGGTCCATGCAATGCAAGTGAATGTTGACCAGACCTTTTGTAGCTCCAAAAATCACATAGAGGCAACATAAAAGTGATCCATAAGACTCCAGTGGTTAAATCCATGTCTTCAGATGCTATACGATAGGTGAGGGTGAGAAACATTTAAATATTAAAGTCCTTTTTTAACATAAATTCCCATTTTAACTGTCACTTTTATACGATTTTTGGAGATTCAAAGGTCTGGTCAACATTCACTTGAATTGTATGGACCAACAGAGCTGATATATTCTTCTAAAAATCTTTGTATGTGTTCAGCAGAAGAAAGAAAGCATGAGGGTGAGTAAATGATGAGAGAATTAAATTTGTTTGGTGAATTGTCCCTTTAAAGAAAATACAAACAGATATATTCAGGACTAAATGTGTCTTTACATTTTTTTTTAATGTTACCAAAGTTTCTGTACCAAAGCTTCTATTATTATTTTACATAGTCATTTCACATTTCACTTAAAATTTCTGCAGTTAAATGTTAATGTGTTTTTCTACCCTACAAAGTCTAAATGCAGTAACTATTCCAACACTGAATCTTAGAAAAAAATACTTCAAAGCTTTTTAATTAACAAAAAGCAGAAATGCTCCATTGCCTCTGAATTAGAGCATAGTTACGTCAAACCTTTCTGCCTCAGGATTATTCATAGTCTAAGAGACCTGATTGCGGTCACAACTCAATTTTGATAATGTGCAGGTACTGCTTTTTGCCTTTGTAGGGCAGCATGTTTTGAGTGCTTGGTTTTAGGAGGTCATTCATAAACCAGGTACATCTCCAGATTCTTTAACTTTTAAAAAATAAAAAATAAATGTATCTCTAAAATGGAAAGAACATACATGCACTCTCTTTGAGCCGCAAACCTGCTCAATTCCTTTCCTCCTACTTTGGCATAAAACGTAAGGCATAGGGGGTATGAGCATGAACATTCCTCTCTAAATTGTTTGTGATACAAATATTTCCTTTCACTTAAACTTACCTAGTTTTATGGCAGCACATGTTTAACCTGTGTATCTTTTAAATGTTTGTGATTCATGGTTTGTGTATGTGTGCATCTTCTACTACAGTAATTTGTAAAGAGACCAGAAAGGGAAAAACGGCTAACATAATTAGAAAGTCATCACGTCCACGCCAACTGATTGTTCAAGAAGGTTGTGGAAACAGAAAACATTTTTTTTTTACATGCATTTCAAGGATTAGCTCCTCAGACTGTATATACCATATTCAATTGTGGCTTGCTAAGAATGTATTGGTGACCAAACTGCAAAGGGCTTTCTTCAGTGGGAATAAAAGAAGCTCACCAACACTGTCTCTCTCCAACTTCTCTTACTGGATACTGAGCAATCAGTCAGTTTGTTATGTGACAAGAAATAACACACTGCCTTTGGCATATTTGCCTATAAGTTCTCCCTCATCAAGCATAGTGCATACTATATGCATGTGTGTTCATGCCTGATGCAAAGCTCATTTAAACATGACATCTCCAAATGGATGTAATGCAGTGTGCTTTTGTGTTATGGCAGAGATAGTTGCAATGAAACCATTGCTTTCTCTTTGACTAAGGGGAACTAGTTGTTAACATCTTAAGTGTCATAACTGCATACAGGCAGCTTTGGTTGAAAACTACATTTGCAATTTGCAAAAGGAAAATTGAGATGGGAAATAATTGTTTTCTTTCTCCCTACATCTCATTTTGGATTTATATTTAGGAGTTCATCTCTTGGACATCAATTTACGCTTATGGTGCGTTCACATACAACACGAAGCAAGCATTTTGCGCGGTACAAATAGACACAAATGAAGCATGCATGCCGCGTTGTCGCGAAAGCCTGTCATCATTGAGAATGTCACTGATGTACTGACGTAGTAGCAGAAGAAATCTGGAAACATGGATGAAAAAATTGTTGTAATGGTGTATGGGTACCCAGAATTGTAAGACACAACATCATACATGTACAGACACCGGATGAAAAAAGGCATCGCTTGGAGCAAAGTGAGCGAGGAAGATGGACTACCTGGTAAGTTCTGAAAATATGCACATCTGCTTGATTCCAGCTATTGGTTGTTCCCCTTCTGTCACTCACTCAACATTGTATCGATTGGAGTGACACAAGGGGTCTCTTCTGGGAGCCTTGCGTACCTCTGAACTTGAACTTGAGAAAAGGCCAATGTCAAGTTGGCAGACAGAATTTGCATGCCCCGCCCCCGGACATATGGGAATTTTTTTTCTACGGAGCCGAATGGTTGTGTGATCAGCGAGCTGTGTGTCACGACTGCTTCACCCAACTCTGCAAGAGAGCTTTCTGTTGGATCTGACGGTGCATTCCAGTGGCTTTCTCCTCTCTGCACGCTGTGCAGACCCCGGCACCAAAACCTTGCAGTCCCGGCTCCCCAGACGTGGCCATCTTGCCTCCGGACCCACGACTGCCCAGTCCTGGCAGGCCAGCGCTGACGAGTCTCGAGGATGTGCCTACAGGACCCCCTCCTCTGTCTACAACCTGCCCCCTGCTGGGTGTGCGGAGTAAGGTAAGTGCTTTGAGCTTTTTCTCAGCATCCAAGCCTCACAACGTGTGTTTGCCTCCCGATGCACTATTACCTGCTGCCCCCCGCCACGAGGCCCCACCCAGTACATCCAAAAAATTGTCCCGTTAGTGCCCCTCGCACGGAGCTTAGACGCATGGCTTGCGCTTCCCAGACCGTCGTGTTGGCGGGCCAGGACCATCCGACTCGGCTATGCGATTCAAATCGCCAGGCTCCCGCCTCATTTCAGCGGGGCAAAAACGCCAGCACCTTACGACCAGAGATTGCCACTGTGCCACTCAAAGAGTCCCTCCAGCCAAGATGAAGAAGGGTTTCTACAGCCCTTACTTCATCGTACCCAAATAAGGCAGTGGGTTGTGGCCAATCTTGGACTTGGGAGTTCTCAACCGGACTTTACACAGACTCCCGTTCAAAATGCTCACGCAGAGGTGAATTTGAACCTGCGTTCGGCATCAAGATTGGTTCGTGGCGGTAGAACTGAAGGACGCGTACTTCCACGTCTCCATTCTGCCTCGACACCGACCCTTCTTACAGTTTGACGGCCAGGCATATAAGTACAAGGGAAAGGGGCATCTGTAAACTTAATTACCTCGACGACTGGCTCATCCTAGCACACTCTTGAGAGTTACTATGCGCCCACAGGGACCAGGTGCTCACGCACCTCAGCTGTTTAGGGCTTCAGGTCAACTGGGAAAAGAGCAAGCTCTCTCCGGTTCAGAGCATCTCCTTTCTCGGTTTGGAGTTAGACTTGGTCTCAATGTCAGCGAGCCTCACGACAAAGCGCGCGCAGTCAGTGCTTACATGCCTTCTCGCTTCAAGCAAGGCACAGCGGTTCCTCTCAAATAGTTCCAGAGGCTCCTGGGGCATATGGCATCCTCAGCCGTGGTCACGCCGCTCGGGTTGATGCATATGAGACCGCTCCAGCTCTGGCTTCAGATTGAGTCCTGAGATGGGCATGGCGCCGCGGCACATACCGTGTGTTTATCACCCCTTTCTGCCATCAGACTTTCAACCCTTGGACAGACCTCTGTTTTCTGCGGACAGGAGTCCCCCTACAGCAGGTGTCCAGATGTGTCGTGGTCACCACAGACAATGATTCGTGTGCTACGGGCACGCAGCCGCTGGCTCCTGGACGGGGCTCCGCCTGCGTTGGCACATCAACTGCCTCGAGTTGTTGGCTGTACTCCTTGCTGTGGAGGTTTCTCCCGCTGATTCAGGGTAAGCATGTCTTGATCCGAAGGAAGGACCTTCTTGCTCAGGGACGGGGCACCCTCTGGCACCCGCGTCTAGACCTCTGGAATCTCCACGTCTGGCCCCTGGATGGGATGTGGAAGACCTAAGCGGTCTACCACCTGAAGTTGTAGACATGATTAACCAAGACAGAGCTCCCTCTACCAGGCAACTTTATGCCCCCCAATTGGTGTCTGTTCGCAAATTGGTGTTATTCCAGATCTGAAGACACGCAGAGATGCACAGTTCAATCAGTGCTTTCATTCCTGCAGGAAAGGCTGGAGGGGAGGCTGACCCCCTCCACCTTGAAGGTGTATGTCGCTGCTATCGCAGCCCACCATGACGCAGTATATGGCAAGTCCCTAGGTAAGCGTGACTTGATTATCAGGTTCCTTAGAGGCACCCAGAGGTTAAACCCTTCCCGGCCAAACCTGTTCCCCTCCTGGGATCTCTCAGTGGTCCTTTCAGGCCTTCAGAGACCCCCCTTTGAGCCGCTTGAGTCAGTTGAGCTCAAAGCCCTCTCTTTGAAGACGGCCCTCCTGATCGCGCTCGCTTCCATCAAGAGGGTTGGAAAAGCGTTCTCTGTCAGCGACACTTGCCGGGAGTTTGGTCCAGCTGATGCTCACGTCATCCTAAGACCGTGACCGGGCTACGTGCCCAAGGTTCCTATGACCCCCTTCAGGGACCAGGTAGTGAACCTGCAAGCGCTGCCCAGGGAGGAGGCAGACCCAGCCTCTTCGTTGCTGTGTCCGGTACGTGCTTTGCGTATCTACATGGACCACACGCAGGGCTTTAGATGCTCTGAGCAGCTCTTTATCTGCTTTGGCGGACAGCAGAAAGGGAACGCCGTCTCCAAACAGAGGTTAGCTCACTGGGTTGTTGACGCTAATTCCCTAGTCTATCACACCCAGGCCGTGCCCCCCCATGCAGGTTCGAGCACACTCTACGAGAAGTGTGGCATCCTCGTGGGCATTGGCCCACTGCACCTCCTTAGCAAACATCTGTAGAGCAGCGGGCTGGGCAACACCAAACACATTTGCTAGGTTCTACAACCTCAGGGTTGAGTCAGTCTCGTCCCGTGTTTTGACAGGTCCGAGTCAGTAGAACTCAGTACCTTCTTTCCCAGGTGATCAGGCAAGCTCTCGCTCCCTGGATACTCTTCCTCTCTAGCCATCTGGCCACAGATTCGGCAGAGGAATTCGTCGCCAGACCCACCACGAGTCGAGTGCTCATCACTGGGGTTGGGCTCCACAGGCATAGTGCCCACTTCAGGCAACTCCCTGTGATGTAATATGTAGACATGCATATTGTTTATTTCTTGTGGCTACACTTTTGAAATGGTGAGTCTTTTTAATGTTTTTGGATTGGCCCCATTCTCTGTCATTGTTAGTTCCTCAATTTAGCCCAGATTTTTGTCAAAATAAATTTTTGTGGTAACCAACATTATGCCACAAATACCTTCGATTGAGCTGAACTTCCTTTTACTCATCTCCATAAATTGAGAGTTCATAAAAACCACAGATTTTCAAGCTCCAAAAAAATAAATAAAAAAAAAACATAAAAAGCACCACAAAAAGCATCACTAATGTATTGTAAAAGTAGTTCACATGGCTCATGTATTATATTTCAATTCTTCTGAAGCCATATGATAGCTTTTTTGTGGAATAGACTGAAATTTAAGTAATTATTTACTGATAATATTACCCTCCCATGAAGCTCACTGGCTAGCCCAGGTGTGCATACATTTAAAATAAAAAATTTTTTTTGCAACTTAAAAGCTTGGGAAGCTTAGTGTCCTGTATTGATGTGGCAAAACACTTGAGGGGGACCTCTCAAGCATTGTATGGCAAAAGAAGCACAATGATTCTTCAAAAATGTTTTCTTTGTGTGTTCCATAGATAAATTAACAGCATGCAGGTTTGGAAATGAGAGTGAGTAAATAATGACAAAATATACATTTTTGGGTGAACAATAACTTTAATACAAACCTTGACAGTAAGGTTAAGCTGAAATATTTTAGGGAGTCCATTATGAGAAACTGCTATACCCGTGAAGCATTTTCCTCCACAGTTGGCCCACCATCATCAGCCCTGAGAAACAGTGTTAAATGGATGAATGCCCAGGCACAAACGTTGCTCAAATCCTACTGTCCACTCCTGCTGGAAAAGATCTACGGTCAGGCTGAATCAAATGCAGTCATGCCATAGAGTGCTGGTCCATTAACTCCAATACCCATCTGCACCCCACAGAAACAGTTTGGTGTGACCGAGAAATAAAACAGCCACAACATAGCATGCATTTACATTCACATTCACAAACCTCCCCAATAGGTTTGTATCATGGACCAAAAGCTTTGATTCTTTACACACAGTCATAATATGCTTTCTCTTTATTTACACACACAAACACATGATCCTGCATGTTCTGAGATGATACAGCCAAGCTCTGCATTGGCTATGAATAAAAGGAGGGAAAACGGGCAGTTTTTAGGTGTGGCTAGACGAGGACCAAAAGGTTTAATTTTCTTATCATATTGATACTGTACATGTATGTTATTATTGGATTAATGCCTTTTAAAGTTGCACCACTGACTCCAGCCCCCCAGTCTTAGACTCTCAATGGGAGCCAAGTCACCGTTAATAAACAGACCATGCAATCCCAGCATATCAGGAGCACGGGTTGAGAAAGCTGCACACACTGATCCCAGCTGCATGTTCACTGCCACCCAAATTAATCCCAAGCAATTTTTTCTGCACCACTTGTGCTACTGATAAAAAAGCCCAAGCATTCAAATAGCTGAGTCCCTGATGGCATTAAGTTCTTACAGTATTGGGCTGTAGATGGAACTGCTGTGTGTGGGGAAAAATGCTTTACTAAGAATGGCAGGCCTTTCCAGAAACTATTTAGCCAGAGACAAACTACTTGTATTAAAATTAATGGGAGAAATTAGAACACACAACATCATAGAAAAGGTGAAAGAGCCAATAAGCTTTTAGATACAGACTTAGCATGTTAGTCAACTCAAAAATGCACATAAGATGTACCAGCTGGGAAAATATATATATATATATATATATATATATATATATATATATATATATATTTTTTTTTTTTTTTTTTTGTGTGATCTAGGCTAAAGAAGGACCATTTATGATACCATTGTTGTCAGATTTTACTTCTGATTTGAAATGCGTCGTTTAATCATAATCTTGACCAACCATTTTAGTCTCTTTCCATTCAAGTTGATAGGAGCTGCACGTTTATGCTGCTTCTCATAGCTGCCCAGGAGCATTCTAAAGATGGCCGATGAGTGGACTGACTTGCCTTGAAAGAGACTTTGTCCTTTCTCAACCTGGATCCAGTGGTAGACCGTGAGGGAATTTTCGATAATTAAACCAACCTTGATTAAACATCAAGCCTCTAAATGATTGCAGTATGTTTTATTATTATCATATACTTTTTTTGCTGTTAAAAATCCTACTGTACACAGATGATCTTGCCCTGATATTGTAAAATCATATTGATAATTAACGACGCATTATAATCTTTCAGATCACCAACCAAACAGTGATCAATATTGTAAATGAACTGACAAATTAGGCAGCATTGTATGCAGACTACGAGCAATTATAATTGAATGGAGGGCTCCATTACATTTAACATCTACTCACTTATAAGTAGAGCAGCTCCATTCTTTGCTCTTTCAATAAGCTTGATGTCACACTAGCATAATTCTAAAAGCTGATTGGCTGGGAAGGTTACTTCTGATAATGATTAATGCATTAATGTTATTAATGCAGTAGGAATGTAGAAGGAACATTTCATTTAGCTTCCATCTAGAATTTTTCGGCTGCATTTTGGACCGAAGCAAATGACGTTGCGTCATTTGAATATCCATTTTGATTAATCAAACTCTCATTACTAATGAGAGTAGCCTTTATGCTCTCAGCCTCCTCTGTAATTAAGGTAGTGATGTAAACTTGCATTATAGATACTGAATTTGTACATGATATGCACCTGCACATTAGCTGGTAAATTAATCAGAACAACTTTCAATCATTTACTTTTGAATGCAGTGCAAACTCTGGCAACATTCTTGCAAAATTATATTAAGTTTTTCTTACATGAATTGTGGCAACTCAGAGGTACAAATGTCCACTGAGTGGCGCCAAAAGCAAGTAAAATATTCTCTCAAATAGATAAGGTCTATAAAGTTAATGCTCTATTGAGTTTTAAAAGAACAAAACCCACCTCCCTAAATCTTTAACCTAAACATAACCGGCAACTTTTTTATCTCACAATAATTAATGAAACTTGAAAAAGCGATTGCTGAAACAACCACGTCATTTTGTGACGCTTCTATGATGCTTTTACCCCATGTCATCTCGCATGCTCTTCAGGACTTGTGAGAGGGAATAAAAGTATTCGTTGTAGCACCTCCAGTGTTGCTATCATTTTGCAAAAATACGGGTATATAGTACTGTGAGGCTATGTTCAGACTACATGCAAATCAGAATTTTTCTCAAATCAGATCTTTTCAGGCAGACTGTCCGTACTATTAATCGCAAGGGATCAAATCAGATTTGCGTGTTCAGGCATAACCAACCTATCTGCATGGGTTGCATTGGTAACTACGTAGGTATACCCATGTGACGATGCTTTCAAAACAGATGCGGGAAAAATGGAGGTACATCATCTTGCTCTCCATTTAAAGACCCTATCCAGTCGCGGTGCAGAACTCTTTTAATACTTTAATATTGTGATGTTCCTTGCTGCAGTCACCAATTTCTGACGCCATCATTGTGTGTCGCGTTAAGAGTGACGCAAAAGACCATTTGAAATCCGAATTGAGCAGCCAGTGTCCAGACTGAGACCCATCTGAAATAATCTGATTTCAATCGCATTTGAAAGCACCTCCCGATGTGGTTTGAATCAAATTCAGAAAAATCTGATTTCATGTGTTTTTTTGCTGTCCAGACTGTCAAAAACTCATCTGGATACAATCTGGATATGCAAAGAAATCAGATTTTTAGTGGTAGTCTGAACAAGGCCTGAGACCAGGTTGCATTTTTGAGGAGACTCGGCCTCCCTTACCACCTCTGTCAGACCACCACCGCCTCAATCTCAAATGACACATCTCAAGAAATGTCTCTGATTTGCATCTCAGTCATTTTAATTGTGTGAATAGTTAAATGTGTTTCTTCGGCACGTATCTGTGTAAAACTGTAAAATAATAATTAAGTGTATTTTAAAGGACATTTCCGATTCATTAGCTCTGGGTTTTCAGTTAGAAAATGAGGCTTCAACACCTCTATAATCCTTTTGCACAATTCTTTAAAGGGGTCGGGAGGTGGTGTGCTTGGAGAGTAAAAGGAGATATTAACAGTCAAGTAAAATGGAATTAAACAGGTTAGCATATATATACAGGTTTGTTGCATTGCTGTCACAATGTAAGAGTGCTGGCGAGGCATTGAGGGGAGTCTTTTGTGCCGTCGACTGAGAGTAGAATGGTCAAGGCAAGGTGCCTCCTCATAATGAATATCACAGCTGCTTTAGATATAATTATTGGCACTTTGGATAGGATGCTGCTATGCAGTGCTCAGAGAGAATAAGTATAAAATCCACTTGAATTTCAAACCCGTGGTCCTATTATAGCCACGGTGCTAAAGGAAATATTCGAATGATGCCTGTTTTTCCATTTCAGAGATATGAAAGTCACCAGTGAATGCCAAGACCACAGAAATAAATTTCTCTCTTGTGTGTGTGAGTTTTTTAAATGCTTTTGTTCAACAGAATGGGGCTTCTAAACATGCAACCCTTGCCAAAGACCATTTTTTCTTGAGCTAATTTATATCATCTCTATGTATTCATGTTTTTCCTTGAACCCCTAAGACGCTATGGATTTTTTTGTACAGTGCTGTTTTCTTCCAAGCAACTTTGAGTCTACCTGATCTGGACTTTCTTTTACATATACATGTGACATTCACAGCATAGGCTTAAATGATTCACCTTGAATACTGTTTAAGATTAGTGTTTATTTAGTAAACAGCGATTCAGATTAGAAGAGGCGAAACTCAGCTAACAAAGAAATGTTACCTTTCTGTCTTGCAGACCATGAATCACAATCGCTATGGAGGTTACAGGATATAATGATCAACACCTCAAGGATCCTCATGTAAGACCCACAACACCAAATATCTCTCCATGCCATGTTCCTCAATAAAACCTTTAATGAAGCATTTCTGAAAGCCTGGCAATGCCTGCAATTGCTCATTCATTGTGTAACGGTTCACTCTGTGCAATGGCTCAGTCCTTGAGGCTTTGACTGTATCATCAGAAGCTCCGCATCATAGGAGTTAAGTGTCTATCTAAAACATGTACCATCCTGAAGAAACCTTCAAGCTCTCGCGAACAAGGCTGCAGTGAGTGATGGCCTTGAAATAAATATAAAGAAATTGAAACTTTGGCCAGGCCTGGAAACGTATGTGTTTGAGTGCACTGATGGCCCACTTGAAGGAAAATAAGGCAGGCCTTTTTGAGGGTAATAGTGATAGCGCATTGATTGGGACTGGAATGCTCTCCTGTAATTATTCAGATTGTAGCAACACATTCTAAAGCTAGGTTTTGGTAATTTCACCAGCCCATAATCATATAGCGATTGTCTGACCTCATGTAATTTCTTTGCTGGCTTTACTGGAGAGTCCAAACACTCAAAAAGAAATGTAACACAATGGTTTTATCATAGCAATGCATTTTGTTTTTTTTTGGTGGCTATCTCTGTAATGGACATTATTTTGTTTTTCAAAGAGAAATTCCATTGGACAAAATAATTATATAACATTTTATGAAACAAAAATGTATGAGATTTGTGTTAAACTATCTATAGGTCATGATGTTTATGTTTATATTAACAATTGTATTTATGATCTTATTTGTATTGGTATTTTTCCACCTGTTGTCGTTGAGTGATTTTTAAGTCACTGCTAAAGAGGCCGGTGGATGAAATTGAAGAGGATAATATGTTTGGAATTGGTATGATTTTTTTTATCCACTTTGTTATTTTGATTATATTTTCAAATGGTTTGAAGTATAATTAGAATTTGAAATATTTTTGGTTAAATTTTTTCATGTTTCAATAAATTAATTACATTTTTCATAATCGACCGCTAGAAGTGAAGTGCATGGCGACGCAATTAATGTTAATACTGGCCATGATTTGTGTGTCAGTAGATGAAAATGATGAATAATAATTACATTCTTACAAAATTTAACATAGCCTATATTCGTATCCTGAACAACATTTTCTATGCGTATAAAAGGAGCATTACATTTAACAAGGATGCAGTTAATGCCACAAAATTATGTAAGTCCATATTTATATTCTTCGTATTCATCTTGAATACAGTACATTTACACTACAAACTTCTTATGAATGTTTGAATAGCCCCGTTTTGCGGCCGGCCCACCGGGAAAAGTCCTGGTTCTCCCTATGGCCAGTCCACCCCTGATGCGATGTTGCAATATCTGGAGAAAAGCCTCAGAATTAAATTGCCCTTGACCCATCCCATTAGCAAACCCACTTGCACCTAGGTTTAGCGCATGCCCATTGATTTTGTGCTTTTGAGTTATGCTTAGTGCAAGCGCTTTTATTATAGGGCCTATACTATCACTGCTGAATTTAATACACATCAATTAGTCAATTGCATCAGTTTATTTATCTAATAATAGAGCGAATATTTTTTTATTTATTCTATTTCTTAATTAATAACATAAATATGTAGGTTATTAATTGAGACTCATGCACACAAATGCACATATTCCTGTGCATTCTGTGCAAAATGTTTTACCCAGAAATAAATAAATAATGCTTTTGAAAATGTTTTCAATTTTATTCCATTTAAATTCAAGTATATTCCCATGTGATGAAGACTCAAGTATCAGCAGATTAAAAAAAGCCATTTTATTTTACATGAAGTTCTTTGTGGGGTCACCATGTTTAGATGTCACATGACCTGCTGAATACTACTTCATTAAGTTGGCTTGTGAGAGCCAACTTACTGAAATCCTACTTAAACTTATTATTATACCGATTCTTCTTCTTATTCTTCTTAGCGGTGAAATTTCGGTATCTAACTCCTCCTAGAGCTTTTAAGCTACAGGCACCAAACTCGGCACAGACCTTCAGACTAATCCCGAATAGTGTGCTATATCTTTTCTAACTGATCGGACTTACGGTTTTCCTAAAAATGACGATCAAACTCGGAAAAAACTCCCATTGACTTAACATTGCGGAATGTTCAGAAATTTAAATCCCAACTGACATTTTCACACACACACAGACAAAAAGGGCCTGTCAGCCCTGCATCTCTCCTCTCTCTCTCTCCCTCAGAGGATTTCTTTTATCAAGCAGCCAAAAAGTAATGACCTAAAATCTTCATAGCCACACGCTAAAACATGCTAAAAACGTGCTAGCATCTATCTGAGGGTCAATATCTATCTATCTATCTATCTATCTATCTATCTATCTATCTATCTATCTATCTATCTATCTATCTATCTATCTATCTATCTATCTATCTATCTAGCAACTAAGTTAAACTTTTTTAACACTACACTGTAGAACCGGCTCATTAGAGTCATTAATTTGGGAATCAGACTACACTGGTCACACTGTATGTTTCACATTGCAGATTCAAAAGAACCGGCTCATTAGAGTCATTCATTTGGGAATCAGACTACACTGGTCACACTGTATGTTTCACACTGTAGATTCAAATGAACTGGCTCATTAGAGTCATTCATTTGGGAATCAGACTACACTGGTCACACTGTAAGTTTCACATTGTAGATTCAAAAGAACCGGCTCATTAGAGTCATTAATTTGGGAATCAGACTACACTGGTCACACTGTAAGTTTCACATTGTAGATTCAAAAGAACCGGCTCATTAGAGTCATTCATTTGGGAATCAGACTACACTGGTCACACTGTAAGTTTCACATTGTAGATTCAAAAGAACCGGCTCATTAGAGTCATTAATTTGGGAATCAGACTACACTGGTCACACTGTATGTTTCACATTGTAGATTCAAAAGAACAGGCTCATTAGAGTCATTAATTTGGGAATCAGACTACACTGGTCACACTGTATGTTTCACACTGTAGAGTCAAAAGAACCGGCTCATTAGAGTAATTTGTTTGGGAATCAGTCTACACTGGTCACACTGTATGTTTCACACTGTGGATTCAAAAGAACTGGCTCATTAGAGTCATTAATGTTGTAATCAGACTACACTGGTCACACTGTATGTTTCATACTGTAGATTCAAATGAACTGGCTCATTAGAGTCATTAATTTGGGAATCAGTCTACACTGGTCACACTGTATGTTTCACATTGTAGATTCAAAAGAACCGGCTCATTAGAGTCATTAATATTGTAATCAGATTACACTGGTCACACTGTATGTTTCACATTGTAGATTCAAAAGAACCGGCTCATTAGAGTCATTAATTTGGCAATCAGACTACACTGCTCACACTGTATGTTTCACATTTTAGATTCAAAATAACTGGCTCATTAGAGTCATTAATTTGGGAATCAGACTACACTGGTCACACTGTATGTTTCACACTAGATTCAAAAGAACCGGCTCATTAGAGTCATTAATTTGGGAATCAGACTACACTGGTCACACTGTATGTTTCACACTGTAGATTCAAAAGAACCGGCTCATTAGAGCCATTTGTTTGGGAATCAGTCTACACTGGTCACACTGTATGTTTCACACTGTGGATTCAAAAGAACTGGCTCATTAGAGTCATTAATGTTGTAATCAGACTACACTGGTCACACTGTATGTTTCATACTGTAGATTCAAATGAACTGGCTCATTAGAGTCATTAATTTGGGAATCAGTCTACACTGGTCACACTGTATGTTTCACATTGTAGATTCAAAAGAACCGGCTCATTAGAGTCATTAATTTGGGAATCAGACTACACTGCTCACACTGTATGTTTCACATTTTAGATTCAAAATAACTGGCTCATTAGAGTCATTAATTTGGGAATCAGACTACACTGGTCACACTGTATGTTTCACACTAGATTCAAAAGAACCGGCTCATTAGAGTCATTAATTTGGGAATCAGACTACACTGGTCACACTGTATGTTTCACACTGTAGATTCAAAAGAACCGGCTCATTAGAGCCATTTGTTTGGGAATCAGTCTACACTGGTCACACTGTATGTTTCACACTGTGGATTCAAAAGAACTGGCTCATTAGAGTCATTAATGTTGTAATCAGACTACACTGGTCACACTGTATGTTTCATACTGTAGATTCAAAAGAACCGGCTCATTAGAGTCATTTGTTTGGGAATCAGTCTACACTGGTAACACATGCTAGCATCGCCTAGCGAAGTGCTAAAACATGCTAAAAACGTACTAGCATCATGCTAACACATGTTAGCATCGCCTAGCAAAGTGCTAAAACATGCTAAAAACGTGCTAGCATCATGCTAGCATCGCCTAGCGAAGTGCTAAAACATGCTAAAAACGTGCTAGCATCATGCTAACACATGCTAGCATCGCCTAGCGAAGTGCTAAAACATGCTAAAAACATGCTAGCATCATGCTAACACATGTTAGCATCGCCTAGCGAAGTGTTAAAACATGCTAAAAACGTGCTAGCATCATGCTAACACATGCTAGCATCGCCAAGCGCAGTGCTAAAAGATGCTAAAAACGTGCTAGCATCTACCTGTCTGTCTATCTATCTATCTATCTATCTGAGGGTCAATATCTATCTATCTATCTATCTATCTATCTATCTATCTATCTATCTATCTATCTATTTGAGGGTCAATATCTATCTATCTATCTATCTATCTGAGGGTAAATATCTATCTATCTATATCTATCTATCTATCTATCTGAGGGTAAATATCTATCTATCTATCTATCTCTCTATCTATCTATCTGAGTGTCTATCTATCTATCTATCTATCTATCTAGCAACTAAGTTAAACTTTTAACTACTTTAAACTACAAACTACTTTAAATTTTAAACTAATTTAGACTTTAAACTCATTTAAACTATAAACTACTTTAAAATTCAAACTAATTTAAACTTTAGACTAATTTAAACTTTAAACTAATTTAAACTATAAACTACATTAAACTTCAAACTACTTTAAAATTCAAACTAATTTAAACTTTAGACTAATTTAAACTTTAAACTAATTTAAACTATAAACTAATTTAAACTTCAAACTACTTTAAACTTCAAACTTTCTGGTCCAAACTTTCACAAGCCAACTTAAAGTTTGTCTCGACGAACTTTTTCTAGTTTATCTTGTTAACCCCACTGCTATCAGATTCCTTTACTTCTTAAATTTATTAATCATGGTTGACTGTGAATAGCGCTTTTCTACAGTGGCATTGGTAATCCAAAAATATTGCTTTTGCGTAATTCTGCATCCATCATTGAAGGCGAATAATGACAAATATTACTTAGATACATTAAAATGCAAAAAACACCTCATTGCATAACACGGCCAACAGAATCTTGTTCATGAACATCCTAAGTATGTGTTTTTTTATAGCATTTTTATGCTGATTATACAAGCAGTACTAGATAGTCGTGCCAAGGGGGTCAGCAGAATTAAGCAGCATTGGCAGTTCTGGTTATAGAAATCTGCATGAGAAAGCCTGCTTCGGATGCTGGGCTTTGACAGAGGAGCCCAACTGAATGACATTTACAAATTACCTCGCCGAAAGTGCTCTGTCCCCTGACCCCTGCTCCTGTGTTCTGCACCCTGTGAGATTTGCAGCATTTTGTCATATAATTATGGTAACTCCCCTGAAAATAGACACACCCCCCCCCTCCCCACACCTCCTCTCTCTCACACACAAAGCTGTATTGAATTGTAATGCGTGATGCGGTGCTGTCCACACAGCCAGTCCTCCTGACAAGCTAGAGGGATTCAAAACCACAGCAGGGGCAGAAAATAAGTGCAGAGAGAGAAAGTGGGAGAGTTAGAAAGAGAGATGGACTGTGTCGGTGGAGGTGAATCAAAGAGCAGGGTTGGAAGAGCAGGGATGACTTTTGATTCATGTATTTGTATGGAACTCTAATATATACAGTATGTTCCATTTTGCATTGTTTATAATATATCTGACTCCTACAGTACCTTACAAAAAAGTACTGTGGCAGTACCATGGTACAGTGATTGTATTAGACAGCAGCATGAATTTACTTTGAGAAATTCAGAGGCAGAGCAATTTATTACATTTTGGTGAACGATTACGAAGATAAAAATGTGTTTTCTTTGAAATAACATGTACTGATGACTTATAATGCATAAGACGGTGTATTAATGTGTATTAAAAAAATAAATTGGGTCTATTTATTCTATAGAAGGCAGTCCCAGTTTTGAATTCCAGGGTTAAATTTTTGCTAGTCACAAAATCTTGGCTGCAGATCACGTATGCTTTGCTTACTTGTTATTCTTATTTCTTTCTCTTACACTTGCACCCTACTCTTCCCTTTCCCACTGAGTTCATGCATGTGTGGATGTGTGTATTCCTTCATGTATACGCGGCTGTCTGTAATTTTTTCAACTGTGTGTCTGCGTCTTTTCTACATGCAAGAAGAAATAAATGAAAAGGATAATCTGAATGAATGACTTTAAAGCACCGTGGCTGTTTCATGTAGTCCTTTGGAATGAACGTAATTTGAACGGCGTTACCCGCCCAAGCATGTCTGCAGTGAAGGTCAGATGTCTGCAATGAGGAGCATGGAGAAAATGTAAAATTAGTCTTTCTCTATTCTCTTCCATCCTTCTCCCTCTCTTCCTCCCTTTTTCTCCCTTTGTTGGGAGATAAGCCTGAGTCACCCGCACAAGTAAACATACAGCCATATAAGTATATATTGCATAGAATAAGTTTGCATGTCTTAGCGATAGAATGTCCAAATCTTTCTCGTTATTTTTGTGTGAATGCACAACACAGAGAAAACATTCATGTTTCATTCGACAACTGTCAGCCGACAATAAATATTAGATAACTGATGGATATGTGGAAAAGTTACATGTAAATGATAATTGTTGGTTAGAAAGATTTGATGCACCATATTACTATTTAACTAATCTGCGTTATAATATCTTATTGCAACATTTAAAGGAATAGGTCACTGGGAGCCATATGATATGGCATTGTGTGAGCAACAGACCGAAATTTAAGTCATTATTCACTGAAAATCTTCCTCTCGGCCATAGTTCTTAAATCTCAACTACTCATGCGTATATTCCTAAAAATGTAATCTTAGAAACAAGTGAAATTCTCATCTTTTTCTCACACAAAGGTTTCATGTGGCTTTAAAATGCAATAACTATAATGTATGAGTCTTATGGACTACTTTTATGGTACTACTTTTCTGATTACCGCTTTTGTCGAATGGAAAAGTGCAGTGTCACATTTTTTTTTAAATGTATTATTTTGTGCTCCACAGAAGAAATGTTGTAATGACATAAGGGTAAGTAAATTGATGCAGAATTGTAATATTGGGGTGTTCTGTTTCTTTAAAGAAAAAGTTCACCCCAAAATGACAATTCTTTCATCATTTACTCAGCCTCATGCCATACCGGATGTGTATGACTTTCTTCTGCTGAACACAAACACATTTTATTTGGAGAATATTTCAGCTCTGTAGGTCCACACAATGCAAGTTAATGGAGGCCAAAACTCTGAAGCTGCAAAACGCACAAAAAGGCAGCATAAAAGTAATCCATACAATGCCAGTGGTTAAATCCATGTCTTCATGACATTGTATGAGAGGTGTGGGTGAGAAAAATAAATATATTTTAGTTCTTTTTGACTATTAATATACTTTCAAATAGCCCTCCTATACGCATTTATAAGAGGTTTATTGTTTTTTGCCAATTTGCATTCTTTGTGCAGTTTGCCACCTACTGGGCTATTCTGAAAATATGATATATTTATTATTTTCCTTTGCTTTATCCCTCCCCTTTTTTCTTTCTCCTCCCTGCCCAGTAGGTAACTTTATGCATGAAGAATGCAAATCAATAAAAAACAGAAGAAGAACTCTGTCCCCACATAAACATGCATAGGATGGCTGGTCAAAGTGGAGATTTATAGTAAAAAAGGACTTTAATACTGATCTGTTTCTAATCCACACTTATCATCTTGCTTCTGAAGACATGGATTTAACCACTGGATTCGTGTGGATTCCATTTATGCTGCCTTTATGTGCCTTTTGGAGCTTAAACAGTGTGGTCACTATTCCCTTGCATTGTATTGACCAACAGAGTTGAGATGTTCTTTAAAAAATCAGTAGAAAGAAAGTTGTACACATCTGGATGAACTTCCCTTTAAGACACTCCAGAATTTTTTTTTACATTTACTGTAAAAATATGGGGACCTAAGACAAACATTGATTTTGCTTCACATATTCTGATTAGCCTTTTTACAGCTAGTACATTGACGGCTGACCTGTTTGGCCACTGTCAGCCTATGGCATGTTGGTGAATATGTTCTGTTGGTAGATTGGTTTCGTTTTTCTGTCTGCTTGTGGAGGGCCAGGGAAAGTGATGAGAATACGTAGGTGTGCAGTTCCATGCCTTTAATATGCAGGGCAAGTCATTGGTGTTTATGTGTGCAATGCATCACTGTACCACTGTGGCCCTTTAAGTCCATCGCGTGCCACTTTGAATGAGGCCCCTGCACTCACACATTAAATGAGATCTGCCTGAGAGACAGAAGCTTTTTAAGTGGTGAAAGCTCTGGAATGATACAACTATTCCTTCTGTATGAATTCCCTGTCAAATTCAAAGTAGATTGGCAACTGCATGATGTCTGGGATGGTAGGGACAATGACCAACTGGTCAACTCAGATATCACTTTCTACGACTAGGGTACAAAATAGGGTAGACATCAACAAATGATCATTGGAAGGACTTGACCCTCCAAAAATGTTTATTGTCAACTTTAGTATGTCAAACAATATATTATATAAGCAGTTATTAATTCTATATTAAGCTTTCAATTTTTGCAACCCTGTTTGGGTCAAAAACTGTTTTACACACACATATATCTATACATATATATACAGGGTTGGGGAGTAATGGAATACATGTAACAGGATTACATATTTAAAATACAAAATGTAAGTAACTGTATTCCACTACAGTTACAATATAAATAATTGGTTATTAGAATAGTTACATTCAAAAAGTATTTTGATTTCTGAAGAGATTACTTTGCATTTTATTGTTATTTGTTTCATGTAATATTTAGAATGAAAACATTTATACATATAAAAACATTTGATCTAAAGTGCATTTGAATAGCGGTGAAACACTTTCTTATGATGTGTTACATTCATACGAGCAGACAGAGAAGTAAGTTTGAAGTAAGTTTAGAGCAGAAGAAATAGAAATAAACCTTGTGTAAATTGTCAGCTTTACGTTAAGCTAAAATGCTATTTCTAGCCATTTTACATGCACATGTTACCAGGCATGATCATATTTTTTTATCAAGAAAATTCACTTTGGATCATAATTTCCTTTTTTCTATTAAGATCTTTGATATTAGGGCAAAAATCTTATTCTTGATAATAATTTTTGTATCGTTTTTCCGGCAAAAATATAAAAAAATCCTTAAAATAAGATCAATTAGATTTACATGTATCTTGTTTTAGAAACAACACTGCATAAGATATTTAGGTTTTTCAGAGCATGTATTTTTAACATGTGTATTTTGTCTGACTTTGCTGAGTTTTTATAGTCAAAACAAGTTAAAAAAATCTACCAGTGCTGAAGAAGTAATTCAAAGTATTTAGAATACATTACTGACCTTGAGTAATCTAACTGAAGTCATTACAAATTACATTTTACAGCATGTATTCAGTAATCTGTAGTGGAATACATTTAACCTTCTCAATCCTGTATATATATAAATATGTAAAAGCTAGTGTTGCAAGAAACTAAATTTAGTCTAAATTAAGCTACCCCCTAGTATGGGCTAGTTAAATGTTGGTTTATAGTTATTAAAGGGTTAGTTCACCCAAAAATAAAAATTCTCTCATCATTTACTTACCCTCATGCCATACCAGATGTGTATGCTATCGTTCTTCTGCTAAACACAAGCAAATATTTTTAGAAGAATATCTCTGCGACAGAATAGCTATCTCAGAATAGCTCTGTAGGTCCTTACAATGCAAGTGAATGGTGACCAGAACTCCAAAAGCTCCGTAAAGGAGATAAAGTCAGTATAAAAGTAATCCATAAAACTCAACGTCTTCTAAAGCAAACCAGTTGGTTTTGCAGTCTCCTTGGTGATCATGATTTTGAGCTCAATTACACTTCCTATATTGCCATCTAGTGCTCTGCACATGCATCAAGTACTAGGAAGTGTAACCGATATTGAAATCATTATCATGCCAAGAAACTGCAATGACAAGATGAATAGTGAAAAATAAGTTACATTGTGTCTGTTCTCAAACAAAACCAACTGGATCACTTCAGAAGACATTGATTAAACCACTGAAATCTTATGAATTACTTTTATGCTGACTTTATATCCTTTTTGGAGCTTTTGGAGTTCTGGTCACCATTCACTTGCATTGTATATTGAGTTTTTCTTCTACAAATCTCTGTGTTAAGCAGAAAAAAGGCATAATGTGAGTAAATGATGAGAGATTTTTCATTTTTTGGTGACCAACTATCCCTTTAATAAAGCTATTAATCCCATAAATTAAAGAAAAAAAATATGGTTGATAATTTTTCTAACCAGGGTTGATTGGTTGAGCTTGAAGAATAAACACAACAATATTTATAAGAATTGACCAAATGGAATGGGAATATTTACTTGACTTCCTACCATGCTGTAGAAAGGGTCCACATAATGTTACTTCTTAGGTGACACACATTTCTTTTTTAATGAGGAAAAAATATGTAGGAACCACATGGTTTTGAGGCCTGTGTTTTGAAGGTCTGATTTTGAAGTTTTGCGTGAGCAACATGGCTGGTTTCCACTTCAACAGTTTCTTTTTGAGTGTCAGCATTTATAAGTTTGATTTTCAAGGGCAAGAACATCTAATAATGTCTAGCCTTCTGTGAACAGTATACCCCAGATTCACAGCCCAAAACCACAGAAGAACATGAAGACTAGTAGATCTTGCGCAAACCTTCTTTTATCTCGTAGTCGTTTCATTTTTTGCAGACATTGTTTGAATGCTTTTCGTATTCCTTGCATGGATTTATTAGTTCGTCTTTGATCTATTTCCATCGTTCTAAAACAGTCGTCTTTTTTCTCGAGATGAAATACTTGAAAGCTGCTCCGCCAATGAACTCCATTATTTGTTTTTACATCAAAAGTTTCATTAGCTATTCCATTAATCGTAGCTGTGTAAAGGACCGTAGAATGATGCCGGGCTCGGAAAAGGAGCGGCAGGCTTTAGCCTTCACGGCCCAGCTCTGGGGAGATCTAGGAAGGGGAAGTTGTACGGACAGGCTAGTTAAAGCCCAGGAGGGGGAATGGAGGAAAAAATCTAATATGAAAATGTAAATGCAGGGGAAGCAGCGAGCGGTTTCTCCAGCTGGCCTAATCTCACATCCGCGGGGCTCAGATAGCGATCGCTAACAGGAGGGCTCGCGCTGGGCTCCTTTGAAATGCAGAAAGGCTCTGTGTGTAAATTGGAGCCACCACGATAGTGCCTCATGATGACACGTTGAGCCGCGACCCTCTCGCCTGAATGAGGCCAAATGCGGCAAAGGTAAATCTTGCACATCAGACAATTTCATTTTCAGCACAGGGGGGATGAGCAAGTACAATGTCTGGATCTTTTCAAATTGATACTACCCCCCTCAGAGGCGAATCATCATTTAGGATATTCTTTTTCTTGTCAATAAACTCCCTCTTTTTTTTCTTTTTAAAAGAAAGACGTTAGTTAGTCTTTTCTCAGAAATTCATTGGCCTTTCACTTGAACACTTGAGCCACATATTGCATCTGCCACAGTTCCTTCCAGAGCTATTCACATTTCTGATAATTTTACAAGCCTATATGGCTCCTTAAGTCTCCCACTCCTCAACTAGTCCATGGACGCTCTCTGTAATCCATTATTCCAGTGTGTGTTGTGGCTTGTGTGATGTTTTTTTTTGCATATATGCCACTTTGTAGCAGATCCCCTTTGAGCGACTCTATTTCATGGCTGCTCTTGCCATAACATGTGTAGCTTGTGAGCATGGCACTCATTGTATTTCACACCAGCTTACATACATCCACACACAATGGCCTGTCTTTTAGCAACAGTGGTGAAACTTGCCTAAGTTTCCTATTCATGGAAACTTCCCGTCATCCCTCCCCTCTTCTGCTTAGACAAACATAATCGTCTGCCTCAGAATTTCAGAATGCACTGATGAAGTCTCTAAACTGTTAGCTGCCACTGGACATTTCAAATAGTATACAGTATGACCTCTTAGATGAAATGATGATTGTGTTCTTGTGAGAGTCAAAGGAATGAGAATTTATTATTATATATATATATATATATATATATATATATATATATATATATATATATATATATATATATATATATATTTTTTTACAATTTGTATTATGTACACTTCAACATTACAGTACACTATTTTAATTATTACAAATAACAAGTAAAAAGTATGCTGTTGAATGATGTAAAAAATTTATAAATAACATAAAAAATTCCCGCAATGTGGTGGAAGGGACTCATTCTTCTTTTGTTGATCACAGAAGGTGCTCTGTTGTTAGATTTAATTGAATATAAAAAAATGGAGTGACTATTTGCAGTAGTATAAACAGTACCTGCCACACAGCATGGCTATTTGCACCCAAGTAGTCTAAACTTTTTGGATGGGCTTTTGTCATGTGGATGACCTGGGTTCGATTCCCCCTTAGCCACATTCACACTGCAGTAGAATATGGTAGTCAGTATGTTTAATACGGTTGCGTTCACACACAAGTCGGTTATTTACGAGTGTGACAACCGCATTCTATAACCGAACTGACACCCACAAATGTTCAGGTCTCACAACCGCATTATCGGCAAACCTGTGCTGTGTGAACAGAACCGCACTGTACAACTAGTTGTCTGTCACGTCATATAATGTGAAGGCCATGCTGCACTGTACATGCATGTGTATCATGTTAATCATGAGGGGTTTCATTAACTCACAGAGACAGAGATATGTGCTGCATGTCATCTGAAGATCCAACCGCTGTCTTTCACTGAGGCTGCTTGTGATCGTGAGCCACGTGAAAAATGCTGCATTCTGCAGTAGTAACCATGTTTATTGGCAGAAGCCATAGTTTTAATGCAGCTAACCATGGTGTTACTACAGGAATATAATTTTGTGGTTACTATGATTATGATATGATATACCACAAAATACCATACAATAATATTTGTAATGGAAGGTTAGGGGTAGGAGTTGGTAAATAAATGCAATAAGCAAAATTCAGTGATGCCCCTACACTATAAATATAAAATTAGGAATGCAAGTAGTATCTGTCGCAGTGGCGGTGTTACGTTCCTGTGTTGTCTGCCCTCTGTTCTCTGTTTCACTATCACGTTGATTTCACGTTTCCTTGTTGTCCGCTCCGTGTTTTCCGTTTCACCCGTCACCGATCCCATTCCATGTCACGTTTTCCCTGTTGTCTGCCCTGAGTCTCACTGTCCTTGTGAAAAACTACACTTCCCACAATTCCCAGATCTTCTCACTGCCATCACTGTGTCATTGTTTGCACCTGTTTGTCGTTTGTGATCCTCCTGTGTCTGTGTATATAAACCCTGTGTGTTTTCCACTCCTTGTCGATCGTTGTATGTGTTAGCTCCTTGTTTCCTGCCCGTGTTTCCCGTGATTACTCACCCGTTCGAGGTTCCTGTGCCCTTTGTAGATGTTCCTGTGTCCTTTCAAAGGTTCAGTCTCTGTTTTCCCATTGTGGATGTTTTCTTTTGTTCCTGTGATTTTATGTGATTTTTAGTTGCCTTAATAAATACCGCGTTTGGATCCGCACCTCTGCCTGTCTTGTCCTGCTTCCCAATTCATAACAGAACGATCGACCCTCACAAATGGATCCAGCGGTCCAGCAGGCCAACTACCAACTGCTTGGTTTGAAGCAAGGGGACCGACCAGTAGAAGACCACGTCCGGGACTTCCTGGAGCTGGCAAACATCTCCGACTTACCGGACTCATCCTTGGTGGTTTTCTTCTTGGGTAACCTGGACCCCTCGCTGAAGGAGCGGCTGACCCCGGTGACGCGCGACTGGACCCTGCAGGAGATCGTGGAGGAGACTTTGCTGGTCAGCGGCTCGCCACTCCCTGTGGGCGTGGCAGAGGAGGACCCAACCTCACCTTCCACAGTGGAGACTTCCCACTCGCCCATGGCTCTTCCCATCACGCCTGCCCCACCTGCCAGCGAGCAAACCCCCACACCAGTCGTTTCCCATGAGCCTGCACGGTCCACTTCATCTGCCCGGAGGAGGAAGAGAAGACGGGCTTCCGCCTCCCGGCCCGCGCCTGCCCCGGTCAGCGAGCCTGAGCCCACGCCTGCCCCGGTCAGCGAGCCTGAGCCCACGCCTTCCCCGGTCAGCGAGCCTGAGCCCACGTCAACCACGGTCAGCGAGCCTGAGCCCTCTTCAGCCACGGTCAACCAGCCAGAGCCCTTGGCCCCCGATGTCAGTGAGCCAGTGCCTGTAGCCTCGACCGTCCCTGAGCCAGTGCCTGTAGCCTCGACCGTCCCTGAGCCAGCGCCAGTAGCCTCGACCGTCCCTGAGCCAGTGCCAGTAGCCTCGACCGTCCCTGAGCCAGCGCCAGTAGCCTCGACCGTCCCTGAGCCAGCGCCAGTAGCCATGACCGTCCAAGAGCCAGCGCCTCTCGAGCCTCCCAGGACTCTGCCTCTCAAGTCTCTCGAGCCTTCCAGGGCTCCTCCTCTCGAGCCTTCCATGGTTCCGCCTCTCAAGTCTCTCGAGTCTTCCAGGGCTCCTCCTTCCGAGCTTCCTAGAGCTCCGCCTTCCGAGCCTCCCGAGCTTTCCAGAGCTCCGCCTTCCGAGCCTCCTGAGCTTTCCAGAGCTCCACCTTCCGAACTTTCTAGTACTCTGCCTCCCGAGCTTTCCAGAGCTCCGCCTCCCGAGCTTTCCAGAGCTCCGCCTACCGAGCCTTCCAGGGCTCCTCTCGAGCTTCCCAGAGCTCCGCCTCCCGAGTCTTCCAGGACTCCGCCTCTCAAGTCTCTCGAGCCTCCCAGGGTTCCTCCTCCCGAGCGTCCTAGGGCTCCGCCTCTCCAGTCTCTCGAGCCTTCCAGGGCTCCGCCCCTCAAGCCTCTCGAGCCTTCCAGGGCTCCGCCCCTCAAGCATCTCGAGCCTTCCAGGGCTCCGCCCCTCAAGCATCTCGAGCCTTCCAGGGCTCCGCCTCTCAAGCCTCTCGAGCCTTCCAGGGCTCCGCCTCTCGAGCCTCCCAGAGCTCCGCCTCTCAAGTCTCTCGAGCCTCCCAGAGCTCCGCCTCTCAAGTCTCTCGAGCCTCCCAGAGCTCTGCCCCTCAAGCCTCACAAGCCTTCCAGGGCTCCGCCTCTCAAGCCTCTCGAGCCTGCCAGGGCTCCGCTTCCAGAGCCTCTCGAGTCTTCCACGGCCCCTCTCCCCGAGCCCCCTATGGCTCAGCTCCCAGAGACTTCAGAGCTTTCTAGGGCTCCGCCTCTCGAGCCTCCTACGGCTCCACCTCTCGAGCCTCCTATGGCTCCGCTCCCAGAGACTTCAGAGCTTTCTAGGGCTCCGCCTCTTGAGCCTCCTACGGCTCCGCCCTCAGAGCCTCCCGAGCCTCCTACGGCTTCCCCTCCAGAGCCTCCTATGGCTCCACCTCCCGAGCCTCCTACGGCCCTGCTCCCAGAGACTGCAGAGCTTCCTATGGCTCCGCCTCTCGAGCCTCCCATGGCTCTGCCTCTCGAGCATCCTACGGCTCCACCTCTCGAGCCTCCTACGGCTCCTCTCCCAGAGACTCCTGAGCCTCCTACGGCTCCGCCCTCTAGCGCTCCTCCCCTCGAGCCTCCTACGGCTCCGCCTCTCGAGCCCCCTACGGCTCCACCTCCTACTGCTCCGACCACTGAGCCTCCTACGGCTCCGTCTCCTGAGCCTCCCTTGGCTCCGCCTCCAGAGCCTTCCAGGCCTCTGCCTCTAGAGCTGCCTACGGTGCCACCGCCCTCAGCTCCATCTCATGAGCCTCCCTCAGCTCCGCCTCCTGAGCTTCCAGAGCCTCCCTCAGCTCTGCCTCCTGAGCCTTCCTCAGCTCCACCTCCTAAACCTTCCTCGGCTCCGCCTCCTGGACCTGCCTCGGCCCGGCCTCCGGGGCCTCCCTCGGCTTCGTTTCCCGAGCCTCCCTCGGCTCCACCTCCTGAACCTCCCTCGACTCCGCCTCCCGAGCCGTCTTCGGCTCCGCCTCCCGAGCCTCCCTCGGCTCCGCCTCAGAGGTCCTTCTTGGCTCCGCCTTAAGCGGCTAGACTGGCCTCTGTCCTGTGGCCTCCTCCCAGGCCCCCTAAACCTGTCCCAGTCCGGTCGATACCCCCTGGCCTCCTAAACCTGTCCCTGCCCGGTCGATACCTCCCTGGCCTCCTAAACCTGTCCCTTTGTGCCCCCGTGGACTGCCTAATTGCCCCTTGTGCCCCCGTGGTCTGTCTCCATGTCCCTGGTGCCCCCTTGGTCTGTCTCCGTGTCCCTTGTGCCTTCTTGGTCTGTCTCTGTGCTCCCTTTTCTCTGTCTGTGTCCCCCCGGGTCTACCCCCTCACTCCTTGGATCTTTTGTTTTGGTTCTTCTGTGTGGGTTTTTCTTTTGCTTTAGGACCGTCTGGAATCCGGTCCTTTTAGGGGGGGTTATGTTACGTTCCTGTGTTGTCTGCCCTCTGTTCTCTGTTTCACTATCACGTTGATTTCACGTTTCCTTGTTGTCCGCTCCGTGTTTTCCGTTTCACCCATCACCGATCCCGTTCCATGTCATGTTTTCCCTGTTGTCTGCCCTGAGACTCACTGTCCTTGTGAAAAACTACACTTCCCACAATTCCCAGATCTTCTCACTGCCATCACTGTGTCATTGTTTGCACCTGTTTGTCGTTTGTGATCCTCCTGTGTCTGTGTATATAAACCCTGTGTGTTTTCCACTCCTTGTCGATCGTTGTATGTGTTAGCTCCTTGTTTCCTGCCCGTGTTTCCCGTGATTACTCATCCGTTCGAGGTTCCTGTGCCCTTTGTAGATGTTCCCTTTTCTTTTGTTCCTGTGTTTTTATGTGATTTTTAGTTGCCTTAATAAATACCGCGTTTGGATCCGCACCTCTGCCTGTCTTGTCCTGCTTCCCAATTCATAACAGGCGGCCCATGCATTTTAAGTCTAGGCCTTCAGTATGATTCATGCCATTAAGAAAATACAGTTTCACAATGAAAAAGACACCATATGCCTATCATACGTTATTTGGCAGTCAACTAATAATACTTAATGACATTTTAAAAACACGTTCACGCACGAAAGCCAGAACCAAGGAGGTCTAATACGAAGAAAAAGCTATCTAATGATATTTGCGATTTAAATGTTGCTTGCAATACATTTTGTTTCGTAAGGGTACACAGTTACTTTTCAAAACTTAATCTGACACTGAATTCTCAAGCAGCCTAATTTACATTACAGATTTAGATTTACATTTATGCATTTGGCAGACACTTTTATCCAAAGCGACTTACAGTGCACTTATTACAGGGACAATCCCCCCGGAGCAACCTGGAGTGCCTTGCTCAAGGACACAATGGTGGTGGCTGTGGGGATCGAACCGTCTGATTAACAGTTATGTGCTTTAGCCCACTACGCCACCATCACATAAAAACCACTTAGAAAACTACCGATGTTGCTATAACAACATCAAAAAGCAACAACAAAAAGCACGTACCAATTTACTTGAGGTGAAAATCAGTCCTCCTTTCCTGATTAATGAATCAATCGCACAAACTCGCAGAACATCTCAGGTTTTTAAATCCATAAGGATCTCTTTCTCAATGGCAATAACAGCAATGACAACCGACTCATCAGCAAGATCTCACACTCTTCGCGTTCAAATTACATACGTCACTTAAAGCGTGATTGCGTCACTCAAGGCCAGCTAGAAGGCCTCGACTGGGACATATCCTAAAGATCACACCCACCAAGAACAAATAAATCAATCTGATTGGCTGATGAATCTGACAATCTGACTTTAGATGTCCATTCATTTGCACTGTTGAGGGATTCTGCAGAAATTCTGAAGGCCTGACAGGGTGGAGATCAGACTCAAGTAGTGCTTCGGCTAAGGAGCATGCAATTTGTGAAACAGATGATACGCTTTGCTTATAAGCATAGAGAGATTCATTCTGATTTGATAAACCTTGAAACTGATCTGTCGCTATTTGCCATCTGGTTTACCATCTATTTGCCATATGTATATATAGGGCTGTCGATTCAACGCGTTAATACTGTGCGATTAATTTGACAAAAAATAACGCGTAAAAAAAAAATCTACGCACTTAATCGCATGCCCCCGGACCATAATAAGGAACACTCCTGAGAAATGCAAGCTTGTAGTATCACCTGTTTACTCCAGAGGGCAGTAAGTGAAATTTCAGCTGTATGAGCAAAGCACAGTTTATACAGTGAAGAAAACACTTCAGTAGGCAGAACAACACAAACATGTGTTACGTTCTTGCGTTCAAAACACTCCAAGGAGTGCAAATGCGAACTAAGGGATCTCAATATGTGTTTAAATATTGAGTATTAAACTATGTTTAACTTGACACAGTGACCTAAACATTTTATTTTTATGATGCAACACACCGAGACACTACACAATAATATCTGACGTAGGTGTAAATTGAAGGGCTCTTAAACAAGCCCTCATAATAAATCTCCAACTGATTGACAAATTCACTTGTGAAATGGATTGCTGTGAACTGTATGCCAATGATTGACTTATGTTCAATAATATGGTGGTAAACAATACACTGTATTCTAAAGCCGCTTTTTGTATTGTCTTATCAATGATTAACTCTTCTGCCACAAGAATGTAATGCATTTCATATCTGAATATCTTTTTATATATATATATATATATATAATTTGTAAATATTTAAAGAAAACTTTGTATAATTATATATTGATATTAATATGTATAATCTTTATATATTGAATTATTGTTATATGAGGGGGTTTCTCAGCAAATATTTGTATATGCGATTAAATGCGATTAATAGCGATTAATTAATCGGGACACCATGTAATTAATTCAGTTAAGAATTTTAATTCATTGACAGCCCTAATATATTTATATATATATATATCACTGAAGTAAAAAGTGTGACAACTACTCCTGGTCTCCCTTAATTTATGCATCAAATGCGTTGTACATACAGTATAATCTGTATGTCAGTAGACAATTCATTAGTTAATTTGCAACCCTGTCCTTGAAAAGAAAAGGGACAGAGAGAAACTATGTATAACAACAGAATAAACTATTTTCTTTTTACATGTAATCTAACCCATGACACAAAATCTCTGGTTTGCCATTCCTGTTTGCCTCACTCCTTACCAAAGTCTATTAGCACTTGAAACACAAAGTGCAAGAATGATTCCAACTATGTCATCGTATTTTGATGACAAGCCGTAGTTCAGCCTGTGTTAATGATGCTTTTCTCATTGGCCACACTGCCATCACATTAATAAGAGCTGTGTGGAGGGAGGTGGCCATGGTCGTCCAGGCCAACCCCTACTCTCCTCCCAGTCGCCATGGCATCCGTGATGGAAAGTGACACCGTGATTGTGTGTGGAGCTCCGCCATGCTCAGATGAGGTTGTCACTTCTGCCTAGTCTGATTGCCACTTTAGTGGTGCTACACAGAGGAGTTAAATTGAGGCAGAAAAGGTCAGAAGCCAGTGGTCATCTGCTCTCCTCTCTCCCAAATTACTTGTCCTCTTGGAAGGGAATGAAAACAGACAGGGCCGGCTTGGCTGCCAAGTGGAGATGATCCTGGAGCACCCAGAGAGGAATGCAAAAGAGTGGAGAGAGTGGGGGGTGTTTAGGGGAGAGGTGCAAGCTGAGTTAAAGAGAGAGATAAAATGACAGGCTAAGAGATAGAGAGTGAATGAGACTAGGGAGGGAGAGAGAGATAGAGATGGAGAGAGGTGGGTGGATGTACTGCGACAGAGCAAGATAGGGCACCTTTGAAGGTCAAACTGAACTGAGGTGTGGATGGTTGTGACTAGATAGTGAAAATAATCTGTCATTACCTCTTCTTGAAAAGACTTTGTATGCAGAGCATGATGGTGATTAGTTAATCTTTTCAGCACCACGGACAGCAACTCGCAAAGCCATGAACCAAGTTCTGCCCTTAAAGGGATAGTTCATCCCAAATATACAGTATATTATGTTGTTCCATGTTGTTCCAAACCTGTATGACTTTCTACTGTCGAACACAAGAGGACAAATTCTGAAGAATGTTGACACTGCTCTTTTTTTTCATTCAATAATAATGAATGGTGACTGAGAATGACAGTCATTAACATTCTTCCTTACATCTCCTTTTGTGTTCCACTAAAGAGAAATTCATACTTGTTTGAAACCTTTAAGGGATAGTTCGCTCCAAAATGGAAACTCTGTCATTATTTACTCACCCTAATGTTGCACCAAACCTGTATGACTTACTTTCTTCCGTGGAACACAAAAGGAGAAATGTAAAAGAATTTCACACTGCTTTTTTGCCATATAATGACAGTGATTAGTCACTTTAGGGCACTGCAACTGTGGCAATTCACCTGCTAATACAGTTCCGGGACAGTGGAAAGCCACTGGCTTTGAAAACAAAAGACAATGTTATAATGGACCTGCATGGAATCTGATGGGCACAATAAGTGGATTTATGTTGCCATGATTGTTTCCCAGAAAATTATCTTAATAACATTTTGCATTTTGAAGAAGTGGGAATATTTTATGAAACCATGATGGCTGTTTGGTGTAGACAAACTGCCAAACACAGCAAACAATCAGTTCCTTCAAATCTTCGGTGATTCAGACTTGGTTGCTGAGTTGCGATCAAGATAGCAGATAGACCAGCATGCCTCTGTGGTCTCTGTAGACCAGATTGAATCTCCTGGAATCTCTCAGAGAAATAAAACGCAGCGCAGAGTGAATTTGCTCCAAACCTCTTAGGACAAAGTGAGATGTGTCTATAGATCTTTAAATCAAAACATTAAATTGCATTCATGGACAACATATCTAAGTTAAACATGATGCACCTTGAAAAATGCTAAATACAGTACTATGGATAAAAAACAAAATTCTTTATCGAATATTTAATTACGTCACAGAAATAAAGATGGTGCATATCTTTTTTTAGCTTTTGTGCATATATGTTCTTGTTGTGATTATGTGAGTACATACAGTGTGTGACATACAGATAAGCCAAGTAAAAGGGAACACCTGCATTCATATATGTGTGTGTTTGAGTGTGAGAATGGCCATCTTTGTACACGAGAGTGTTTGTGTGGTCTCTAAACCACCGAGATGGAGAATAAATATTTACCATCTGTGTACCTCCCCCCCTCCTCCGCAGATTCCAGCGTGTTTTATCGGCTCTGGAGTTCAGCCATGGGCTTTTTTAATTTTCTGCTTTTGTGTTTTTAGCCGAGATTGACAGCCCGCTCGCTCCCTGGAGCATTGTTCTATTAATCTGTTTAATATGCTACAGAAACACTTGAGCGCAGGAACAGGCAGCCTGGTAATGGAATCGCAGCAGGTAAAGCAGACTCGGCCATCCGATGGCAGCACAGGGCATCGTCCATATTACGCAGCGGCTCTGTGCAGGCGTGGCATCGTTCCGAGCATTGAAGGGGGTGTGCCACCCACCCCCTGCAGTGACCCTCTGCAGAGACAGACATATGGACAGATGGAGCAACTGAGGGGGCCCTTCCCGGAGAACTGCCACCTTCTGTGCACTTTTACATTCTGAAAAGACTCCTTTTAATACTGCACGTCCTGCCTCCTCTCGGCTTGGGGACGAGGCACCTTTTTCTCTTTGTTCAGCAGTACCTAATGACCCACTTTCAGCTGAGAGGAATACTGTGTGTGGAATGGCATCAACTTATTTGCAGGACTGTTGAGTTGATAGCACAGCACTTAGCACAATCAACACTATTGCATTTTTACCAAATTGGGTTTGGGTTTATGTTGTCGGAGTCCATGAGTGCTAGTTTGCACAACAAAAACTCCCAAACATTCCAGCACATTGCCACTTATAGGCCATTGTGCAATTTTGGCCCAGGGACAAGGACTAGTTGTCTGGCATGGAGATTTATACAACAAATTAAAGGGTGATTTTGGGTTGTTTCTTACCAAAACCAACCGTATGCCTTCAGTAGACTTGGAACATGATGCATAACTTGCCTGGACTACTTCTATGAAACTTTTGGGTCCTTTTTAAACCCTTTTGTTCCACTTGTGAAAGAAAGTGTTGCAAGTTTGGAACATCATCAGGGGGAGTACATTTTGATAGAACTGTCATTTTTGGGTGAGCTCTTCCTTTATCACTTTTTACAACATTTAAATACATTCAAATTTTGATAGATTTCGCCCTGAAAATCAGAGCAAATATGCCAAACAAGTTTTGAGATTCCATCTGGGCCTAATCACAAGTCTATCATGATGAGCCATGTATGCAATGGATGTTTTATTTTCATGCCACACTATATCGTAACAATGAAACCCTGACACTGAAAACTGTCATTAACTGGAGGCCCCTGCTATCAGAAAACCTCTCAGTGTTCCTTTCTCTACCAAGTACAGATTAAAACCACTTATACCCTCTGCGGCCCCCGCGAGCCCGAGCACTATGATTTATACAGAGCTGATGACATTAATTTTAATACTGCTGTCTTTAACCCAGCCTCCAAATTTTAATCAGGTAATCAGAACATGGACTCATCTTTAATCCCATCTTCCATCTCCTTAAATGCAGCGGACTTTGTTTTTGAGCCCCGTCTCCGGGGAGTGGGTGGAAGGGCTGCTGTGTATTTTGACAGCATTTGTCAGTGCGCTCAGTTAATATGTCAGGCCATATCTCCCCCCCTAACTGAATGTGTATCAGTGGAATAAGGAGTGAGCCAAGACGAAATGAACCTCTAATGAAATGAGATCCCGGGGTAGCCGGAGCAGTGTGAAGTGCGGGCCTCAGATCAAAGAGAGCCACTGGTAATTAGAATACATGCTGAAGAGGAAGACGGTGAGGAAAATCAGCATTTTGCTGGAAAATTACCTGTTGAGCTGTTAAATAAATGAGAACTGTCTGGGGAGTGACGGGCCCCGGCTTCACTAAGCCAGACATTGGGAGCCACTCTCATCTCCCTGAGGCGATGCTCTATTCGCAAATATCTATTGCGCTCTGTCTGGATCTAATCGGAAGTTTTGTAACTTCTGCCTCGAGATGAAGTTTTTATACTTTTCTTTTTTGAAAGGGATAGTTCACCCAGAAATTAAAATTCTGTCATTTTTTACTCACCCTCATGTCATTACAAACCCTAATGTCTGTTATATTTTTCATGGAATAATTTTTTTTTAAATTAATTGTTACAGAGCATACAATGACAATTCATAAAAAACAGGTAATGTCAAGCTCCAAAAAGTTAAAAATAATGGCATTAAAAGTAGTCCATATGTGGGTACCTATGGGCCATTCACACCACAATTGTACATTTGTCTAAAAAGCTAGATGAAGTGCAACAAATGGAACAGAACGCAGGCGTCTCGGGATGTGTTTTAAGAATTTGATATTCTTTTTAATTTGACATGGCATCTAAAAAATGTGCTGCAATGTTCAAATACATCTGTCTAGAGCATATTTTCACTGAAAAACAATAGAAATCAGTTGAGTTGAATGTAAAAATGCAGAAAGAAATAACAGCATAGAGGTTTGGAACAACATGGGGGTGAGTAATGTAATCCTTTTTTAACAGTTCAGCAGTCCTTATTTATTCACTAATGTTGATTAACAATATTCAGTACACTATACTGCATATAACTATATATCCCCACACAACCTCTCATACACTTGCATTAAAATTTGTCTTCGCTATACACAATGCATAATTTTATTACATTTAAACCAGCTGATTTCAGTTCAGAAGACACTGTGCTGTTTTTACATTGAAACCAGTCTCTAGTTTCATCTGATATGCCATTTTAAAAATACAAGCGATTTAACGTGAAACACCACACTGCTCAACACGATGTACACAAATATGTACGTTAGGGCATTTTTTCCTTAGAAATCATATATTTACTGTGCATTATCACATTGAGAATCAATTAGTTCATCCAAAAGCTGAAAATGTTGCTTTTAGAGGATTTATATGGAGTTAGAATGAAAATAAGGTGCAATTCGAACTAGATTAAAAAAGAAAATGAGAGGTTAAGTCATTCACTAAATAGGGGGCATAATGGGACATTCTATAGCTTTCCTATGCAGCTAAGTGCATTCACTTCTAAAATCTGAACAAAAAGGACAATGGTATTCAGTTCTTAGATTCAGAATTGATATTGTATAATTTTATTTTAACATGGTTGGCAGTTATTGAATGATGCTAGCTATTACTTTGAATCAGAATTATTAATGCTAATTTCTGATGTAATGTCTGTAACATCTCAAAAACACTGATAATATACATAATAAACAATTTGATCAAAAAGTACTCTACATATTCCTGTGTTTTCTTGAGTCTATGGTGCTGCAGTATTGGAGGGAAAATGGTTGCTCTTGTGAATTGACTTGTGCCTGCCTCTTGGGCTCTGCGCTGTCTGCTGTAGTGGGCTAGGCGACACAGTAAATGTCACTGATCGTCAAGCGTTTGTGCAATGGCTTCCCTTGCCAGAGAAAGTGCCGAGATGGCAGATCCCGCCTTTGATTTAGACACTAAAGGCAGCAGAACAGCAAAAGCACTGAAGCATGAAGGTAAATTCTCATAATTCACTGCTGAAAGGTTAGCCAGTGGCTGCCTCCTTTTTGGTGTGGGTAACTAACAAATGTCACCTGATTGAAATAAGTACACCTGCCTATAGGGCTTTGGTGCCTTTACTTTGAAACTGATATTTATTTACAGCATTTTCTTTTTTTTGTGGGGTGGATTAAATTTAGGCTTTCACCAGAGGGATGCTTACTAAGAGAGTTGATCCAGAGTCCTTTTATCTTCTTAGCACACAAGCTAAGGAGTTTTGTCATTGGACACACTAATGCCAGGTTAATAATCTGCTTTGGTTATTAACCATTTTTTCAAATTATCAAAGGTTGCGGTGGGAGAGGTATTGTGATGTTATTTCGATTTTGCCCCTTGCACCCTGCTGAAAAGAATTGCTGGTCACCAGCTTATGCTGTGTTTTGTGTGCTGGTCCTCCAGCATGGGAGGCAGGTGTGCTGGGTTCCCTATCAGACATTTAAACTATCTTAACCAGCTTATTCAGAAAGACCATACTGGTCAACCAGCTTCACCAGCGAGGTTTTGCTGGTGAAAAGCATAGCTATGCTAGTCCACCAGCTAGACGATCACCGAACACCTCAAGCCAACATAAACCAGCCTAGACCAGCATGGAAATTTCCTGCTGGTTAAGCTGGTCTTTTAGCAAGGCAGTTGAACAAAAAGAAAGAAAAAGAATGTAGACAGATAGTTGACGTATCCATTTTTAATTAACCTCAAGATTTTAGGTTTAAGGGATAGTTCACCCAAAAATGTAAAGGTTCTCACCACTTCCTCACCCTCATGCCATCCCAGATGTGCATGACTTTCTTTCTTCTGCAGAAATCAAACAAATGTATTTAGGAATATTTCAGCTCTGTTGGTCCATACAATGCAAGTGAATGGTGACCAGACCTTTGAGGCTAAAATAAAATCACATATATTCCAAGTAAAAGTAATCCATCCAGTGGTAAATCCATGTCTTCTGAAGTGATATGATTGGTGTGGGTGAGAAACAATTCAATATTTGATATTCAAAATGTGAAAGTGGCGATTTATAGTAAAAAAGGACTTGAATACTGACGTTTCTCATGTTATCATATCGCATAGGACCAACAGAGCTGAGATATTTTTCTAAACATTCTGCAGAAGACAGAAATTCATACACATCTGGGATGGCATGAGGGTGAGTAAATGATGAGAGAAATAACATTTTTGGATACATTTTCCCTTTAAAATGTTTTAGTCACTATTTTTATGCCTTCACAAGTTCATTTTAAATGGTCCTGTGGTGAGACATAAATTGTTAAAAGTACAAATATTCCATGTAGTCAATTTGAGGTCATAAAACTGCTATTTTGTTTTTTAAAAATGTAGCCATTTGAAATAGTTTTAGATGCTTAACCATCCTGTATATAATTACTTATTCTATTCAGCCAATTTAATTAAATTTTCATACTACTAAAATAGTCTTTTACATCTAGTTGAAAAGGTAAAAATATCACATAGCTGTTTCATTTTTTTGCCTCAACCTACAGTGTTCATTTTGGGCTCTGAGTTTATTTTATATATATATATATATATATATATATATATATATATATATATATATATATACACACACATGAAAAGTTTTTTAACACTTATTCTTTAATCAAATTTTCATTTTTTCATATTAGAATAATAGTAAAGTCATCAAAACTATGGAATAACATAAATGGAACTATGGGAATTAAGTTGTGATTAAACAAAATCCAAAATAAATCAAAACTGTGTTATATTTTAGCATCTTCAAAGTAATCACCCTTTGCCTAGAATTTGCAGACATGTACTCTTGACATTTTCTCAACCAACTTCTTGAGGAATCAGCCTGGGATGGCTTTTTAAACAGTAATGAAGGAGTTCCCATCTATGTTGGGCACTTATTGGCTTCTTTTCTATTATTTGGTCCAAGTCAAAATACAATTTTAGTTTTATAATGAAATAAATTAATATGGAGGCACAAATATATTTTTGTCTACAAAACGTATTTCAAACATTTAAACATACACCTTCAAGATCAAAAGATTTTTAAAATCATGAGAAACATTTCAGTCAAGTGTTTCAAAAGTTTTGACCGGTAGTGTACATATATATTCTGTATACACACCGATATCAGATGTACCCATCTGGCACCAACAATCATCCATTTTTAACAGCCAATCTTGTGGCAGCAGTATATTGCATAAAATCATGCAAATATGGGTCAGGAGCTTCAATTAATGTTCAACCAACAGAATGGGGAAAAATTTTGATCTCAGTGATTTGGAGCGTGGCATGATTGTTGATGCCAGATGGGCTGGTTTGAGTATTTCTGTAACTGCTGATCTCCTGGGAGTTTCACACACAACAGTCTCTAGAATATATTCAGAATGGTGCCAAAAAACATGAAGTGAGTGGCAGTTCTGTGAATGGAAATGTCTTGTTGATGAGAGAGAATGGCCAGACTGTTTCTAACTGACAAAGTCTACGATAACTTAGATAACCACTCTGTACGATTGTGGTGAGAAGAATAGTATCTCAGAGTGCTATTCTTAGATGTGGGTTGGTGCTGTTTTGGCAGCACGAGGGGGACCTACACAATATTAGGCAGGTAGTTTTAATGTTTTGGCTGATTGGTGTGTGTGTGTGTGTGTGTTTATTTATATATATATATATATATATACATACATATATACATACAGTTAAGTGCAAATGTTTTCACCCATTTCAGGATCTGCTAAAAGTTTAACAATTTAAAAGTTGCATTTAGTTGTTTTAATAAGTACTGGCCTGATTAAGCTATTTGACATATATCAAGAAAAAATTATAATTGAATATACACAAATATATTCTGTTTAAATGTTTACATCCTCTTGGTTCTTAATATTGTGTGTTGCTTTTTTAATGAACAATGATTTTTGTGTCTTTTTGTCATTGTTGTGTATGAGTCCTTGCTTTGTGCTGAGCAGTGAAGCTGTCCACTGTTCTTAAGAAAAATCCTCCAAGTACTATACAGTGTTTGGTTTCCCAGCATCTTCTGCACAGTTGAGTTCATCCCAGCACAGACTTGATGATGGTGAGATCCTGCTTTTGACAATTAAAGAACTCAAACACAACTATTACTGCTTTATCTCATTTTCTTTTTTAATTTGGAACTTGGACGCATTATTTGATTTATTTGACTTGATTTGTTTAAAATATATGGATGCAACTTCACACATACGTTCGCACTGCGAAATTCCATTGGCAAAGATAGCATAGGTGGACGTTGAGTGTGTGTAAAACCAGCAAAAATATAACTGCCAAGCAGCCTCTTTTTAATGCTGCACTTTATACTCTTTGAGACTTAAAAATAGTTTGTGAGTTAAAAAGAAACTCACTGCTAAAATGACTTCCTTGTCGGTTGTGAATACCAGTGCAGCTGTGTAGTGTATGAATCATCACCCACATAGAGGTCACTTCCAAACCAAAGCAAATTTCTATTGGTCAATGCAAAAAATTCACCCGTCAAAGTTCACCAAACTTGATGTCACGAGATGTAGAGAGAGAGACGAGAACGCAAAAGCTGATGACAATAACAGAGTCTGTATTAATCTGTCAGCAGAAGAAAAAAATGGCACACACTCACACACACATAGTGGGGCTGAGAACCACTGGAGGACTTACCGACGAGAGAGGTACCATCCAAGGAGATGAGTGATGAGTCGTGTATAATCCAACTCCTGTGAGAAGAGGTGCATGCTGGCTGATCTACGGGGTCTGAGGGAATACAGAGGAGGCACAAACTGGGCTGGCAACACAGGGAGAGAGAGAACAGTTAACACTAGAAGGATACAAGAGGCAGGGCAATACAATGCCAACAGAGTAGTAATCTGAGATCGGCAGAACATGCAGCAAAATTAATAAAAATAAATGTATGCAACAGCAAATGTTCCAAAAGCCTGGACGAATCTGCAACAGTTATTTTCAAGAGAAAATCCAGTGACAGACTAAGCAAACAGAGGATATAATTAGACCTAGAGAAAATCAGCAACAAGTGAGCAGGGTGTGGTAAGTACTTGTGACAGGGTGAGACCGGGTGTGTATAATCACGACCCGGCCCCGCCCTCTGCCCTGTCACAGTACTGTATAAACAAGTAGGAGTGGGGAGTGCACAAGGATAGTATGAACATAAACAAAGCTGTGTTCCCAAACACACAACAAAGACAAGCATACAAACACACAGGGCTCAGCCAGATCAGTCCAGAGTCCAAACACTTGAACTGCAAGCAAAAACTTTTCCCAAAAAAGGAAATTTCTTCGCCACTGGAAGTCTGTCACATGAAATTCAAAATGGTGCAAATTCCCATTGAGATGACTGTATTTGGCTTGTGTTTTCACCCATGGAAATTCGCTGTGCAAAGATATGTGACTGTGCCTTTAAGTTAAAAACAAGACTCAAAACAGTTATACATTATAAACATAATTGGATAAGCCACATTTCAAGCTGCACACCTGTGACAGCACAATACATACTGTACATACCATTGGCCTTGTGTTTGGTAGCGCTGTTCTATAGTGAATGAGTCTATAGTGGTCTGATAGAATAGAATATGGGCTTTGTAGAATCCAGCTGTCAGTGGTGAGTGTTGGACTGCTGTTCTGACATGGCTGTTGGTATATTTACAGCAGTACTGGGGCCAAAGCTTCATCAGTCTCAGAGTAAAGAGAAAGGGGCCATGGTAAAAGCTCTTTCCCCAAGTATCTGCTGACCTGCAAATCTGCCTCTGAAAATGCAACCCCCACAGACTCCAGGGACAGGTGGCCAGGACTGGATGAAGGGGGATTGCTCTCGAGTGTTTGAGGTAACTGACCAGCCTTTTCCAGACTGCCATGATGCTTGGCGTTCTGTTTCATGTCTCATTTCAAATTAAGCACAATTGCCACTTGATGTTGAGCAACTGTGTACACACCATGGTGCCAGTCTAGTGATGAATTTTCTTTTACAAAATACAGTATCAATCACAACAATAAAATGTGGCCTGTATATATGGCAGTAGTTTAGTTTTAAATAGTATCTGTCTATATAAGTGCTAAATAGTAGTTTGCTGACAGAACTTTTTGGTAGAGGCTTCTGTTTTGTCTTAAAGTGATTGTTCATACACAAATTACAATTCTGTCATCATGTACTCACCCTCATGTGGTTCATAACCACATGAGAGTTAGGAACCATAGGATGTTTGTCTCAGTCACCATTCACTTTCATTGCATCTTTTTCCCATACAACGAAAGTGAATTATGACTAAGGTTAACATTTTGACTAAAATAACCTTTTGTGTTCCATTGAAGGTAAGAAAGTCATAAGGGTTTAAAATAACATGAGAACGAGTAAATGCAGATAGAGGTTTCATTTTTGGGTGAAATATATCTTTAAAGCTGTTAATAATGATTATTTCCCATAAATACCAGGGTGAAAGGGACAACATTATTTTAAGCTATTTCTTAAAGTTACAATGGCTGCTACACCTCTGATTTGTAAATACGATGTTGGTTTAATTATGTAAATACAGTATAATGACTGTTGTTTTGTAGTGTCATAGAGGATTTCAGTTATCATTATGAGTTAATAACACTAGTATTTCTCATTTCTTGACAACACATACTCAATTACATGCATATATACACTCACAAACAAACTCACATTAAAGACAGCAGGCAGTGTTGTGCACATGCAGGGCCAGTGAGGTGAGAGGTTCAATCCTTGATTGGTGGCATGCTCCACAGCCAGCCACTGTTGCCCCAGGTGAGGTAAATCCTACCAGGCTGACAGAAAATTACAGCAGGGATGTGGAACAGCCCTGACTCCCCACAGGCCCTTAGTGTGCTATCCAGCCTTGTCTCTGCTGCCAGGGTGAACCCACATGTGCACACACACACACACACACACACACACACACACACACACACACACACACACACACACACACACAATAAATGTGTGATAACCATGGCTTTCATGCTCATGGTATACAAACAAACAACGCCAGGCGAGAACAGTCTCCCACACCGTGCAGTGAACTACACACTCAAACATCTGTGATACTGAGAGACTAGCACTCGCCTCTCATGTGGCACCCACTAAAAGAAAGACACACAACACACTGTTTTTGGATATTTGTTAGGTGAACTCAGTCATTTTTTTTCTTATTAAAAAAGTTAGGTTGAGATCACATGACCAGCCAAATCTACACATTTATCTTGTTAGCCCCCTTATTTTCAGACATTTTGCTCACAGAATAAATTAATCTGGTCTCATAGAATCATGAAGTGGTGTAGTAGTGTCTGAAGTGGTGGGCATACTGTAAATTTATGAAAGACCCCCATTAAATTTGGGGTGGAGCATCAAAAACTAGCAGTGGTTATTTTAACAAAGTTTAATTGCATAAGTTAAATGTGTGTGTGTGTGTGTGTGTGTATATAAATAAATAAATAAATATATATATATATATATATATATATATATATATATATATATATATATATAATACAACAGTTAGTTCTGGTCCTCAAATCTGATTGGACTAGAGGCAGTCCATGAGCACTGATGGTCTGACACCATCAGCACTCGGACGCCTCACTGTGTGTATCACTCCGCTTGTGTTCGTGCTGTTCTAAACTAAAGTATAAGAGCAGTGCATATGTGTTAAGAGCTAATGTAGGCTATGTGTCTCTTTTGACATGTTTCTTTTAAATTTTTATGCCAGGAGTATCAGTAAAAGGTCCTCCCCTTCGGCCTGTCCCTGTCCCCTCACGTCTTCACAAAGGTCGCAGAGGCAGCCCTTAACCCGCTAAGGGAAGTGGGCATCCGCATACTCAATTACCTCAATGACTGGCTCATCCTAGCTAACTCTCGAGAGTTACTGTGCGTCCACAGGGACCAGTTGCTCAGGCACTTCAGCCGTCTAGGGCTTCAGGTCAACTGGGAATAGAGCAAACTCACCTCGGTTCAGAGCATCTCTTTTCTCGGCATGAGTTAGACTCAGTCTCAATGACAGCGCGCCTCACCAACGAGTGCGTGCAGTCAGTTCTGAAAAGCCTCACCTTATTCAAGCCAGTCACAATCCTCTAAAACAATTCCAGAAGCTCCTGGGGCATATGGCATCCTCTATGGTGGTCGCGCCACTGGGGTTGATGCATATGAGACCGCTTCAGCACTGGCTCCACACTCATGGTTGCATGCACGGTGTGTTCATCACCCCCGCATGCTGCCAGACTTTCAACCCCTGGAGAGACCTCTGTTTTTTGCGGACAGGAGTCCCCCTACAGCAGGTGTCCCGATGCATTCTAGTCACTAGATGCTGCTGTCATAGACACGATCAACCAAGCCAGAGCTCCCTCTACCAGGCAACTTTACACCCTAAAATGGCGCTTGTTAGTGAATTGGTGTTCTTCCCAATCCGAAGACCGCAGAGGTGTGCATTCGGGTCAGTACTTTAATTTCTGCAGGTGAGGCTGGAGGGGAGGCTGTCCCCCTCCACCTTGAAGGTTTATGTAGCCACCATATCGGCTCACCACAACGCAGTGGACGAAGTGGGGCATCCTCGTGGGCACTGGCCAACGGCACCTCCCTAGCAGACATATGCAGAGTAGCGGGCTGAGCAACACCCAATACATTTATGAGATTTTACAATCTCAGATTTGAGTCGGTCTCGTCCCGTGTTTTGTCAGGTTCGAGATGGTAGAACTCAGTAAAGCGGAACAACTGACCAGGTGTACCGCTTGCACTTAGCTCCTTTCCCCTCCACTGAGGCGAACATGTGCGCACTTATCCCAAGAGATCCCACTAACTCGGCTCCCTGAATGAGTAGGCTCCCTGGATCCCTGGAGGAAATTCCCCGACCAGACCCACTACGGGTACTAAGATTACTCTGTACTGGAATAGGTGCTCCACAGGATGGGCCCTTGTGTGGATTATTCTGTAATTTCATTTTGAGTGTATTTTCCGTGGTACTGTTCCCCTACAGGCGGACCCGCGTCTCCCTTGGGCAGTCCCCACTGCCCCCTGGTCGCCGTGTTTGTAGCAACTCCTCAATCGCAGCAAGTAGGATCTACCACCACGCCATTCCCACATGTGGCCTGGAAACCCATTTGATGTATTCCGCCACTCTTTACCTCCCCCCAGCCTGGGCAGGTGGTGGTCTCTGCAGGGTCTTCTCCCCCTGAAAGAATAGGAGTTAGAAAAGAACGTCTTCTCTGATGCGTGTGATAGCGTTTAGATGGCCCCAGCTGCTTTAACTCTATGTGAAAAATATATAGAGATAAAAGGCGTGGCTGGCGTGGCCTGCTCCCATGCTTGGCACGTCGCTTTGTTCTCCCCTTCAGGTTGCCACGAACCAAAAATGTATGACGATTTTTATTGGGCATAGGATTGAATAGGGACCCCTGGCAACACAACGTCGAAGTGAGCGACAGACGGGGAACATCTAGGTTACTGTTGTAACCTCCGTTCCCTGATGGAGGGAACGGGACGTTGTGTCTCCCCGGCCACGACGCTGAACCGAGCCACTGTTATGGCCAAAGCTTATTCTTGGCTTATTCACTTATCCTCAGTGCAAAACCTGAAAGGACAGACGCATGATTCCCTCCGTTTATACCTGTATGTCCGGGGGGAGGGACATGCAAATTCTGTCTGCCAATTTCTTGTTGGTCTTTTCTCAAGGTCAGAGGTAACCGAGGCCTTCAAATAAGTCCCCTAGTGTCGCTTCATTCGACACAACGTCTCATTCCCTCCATCAGGGAATGGAGGTTACATCAGTAACCTAGATGTTTTTGCATGATGCTGCACCCACGCCACCAGGTGTCAGTATATTAACCAAGACAACTGCGTAATCTCCCAGTGCAACATAAACAAAACAAACAAACAAAAAAATAAATAAATACTGAGTGCACTTTTTAATGGCATATTTCCGGGTACTCTATACAAACATACAATGGTTGCGCCATACACAATCATTGTAAGTGCATAGCTGTCAATACCTTATTTAGTAAGTCAAATTTTCCTTTTGTTAAGCTGTCAATAGAACTTGTCTTGTATTTAACAAGGAATATACCTTTAATATTGATCTTATCTTGAGTTACAGTTGAGTAAGCTATTAAACGTACATGTTGAATTGTGCAAGCAGCATCAAAGAAAGACAATAGAAAAAAAAAACTGGTCCTGTTAACATTCTTTTCCCATTTACTCTTTCATCTCGTCACCCATTCCTCCCTCCCTCCCCTCATTTTCCCTGTCCTCTGTCCTACACACAGGGGACATTAATCCAGAAATCTGCATATGTGCAGCACGCCTCGGGAGCCGGAGCTGTCCAGACACGCCGGCATGTGATTTCACATTGTTTTGAGCAAATTGCAGATTCTGATGATGGGAATTTAATTCTCACCGAGTGTGGAGGTGGAGGGGGGAGGTGGCGCGGGAACCGATACCGTGGCAGCAGCCGTCCTGTGGCATGGCAGTGAGTGTGCCTGCATGGTGCCACTCATGCACACACTTCCACACACACACTAGCATACATCCAGGGAGGGGGCATCCTAATACACCAAATTGCTGATACACATGTAAGCAAATATCCTCTCAAATTACTCTCTCTCTTCTGGCCCAAACTTGCAATGAGGCTGGTCATTTAAGAAAGCAAGGGAGGTGATTTGTCTTTCCTCTTAAAAGGGCCATAATTGGCATTGCATGCTGAATTACATGAAAAGAAGGCCCACCCCTGGCATGGCTCACACCACCTCCATATGCCTGTATTTTTGTCACGTTCAAATGTATCTGTTTAAGGACAGTTGTGGTGTGTAATCAGTGGCACCCTCAGTTTTATTTCTGATGAAATTGGACTTTGTGCTAAGAATGTTTGCATTTTGCTGTAAATTACTGTGTTTTTGGTGTCTAGAATGTGCCATTGTCCTCCATTTATGGTAGGCATGCGTACATATGGGACTGGGAGAAGAGATAGCTAATTTGGTGTAGCTTTTGAAAATTATGTCTTTTTGAATGTATAGACACTGCACGGTATGCAAGTGATCCATCTAGACAATTAGCAGCGTGATTCAGACTGCGGCACCATGGAAAAAGCCACCAGCTGTGTGCATCATACCAATCATATGCTAAACACATTGGAGAAGCAAGCTCTTTTTAGACACATCTCAGCATGTGTTTCTTTACTATCAGTATGCCTGAACAACCATTTAATCGCAAGCAGATTATTAGCAACATTTTACCAATAAAAGCATTTCATATAGCTACAAATTTTGCCTTTATGCTAATGTGTTAATGCTAATATGCATAATTGGCTCCTTTGGTAAATTTAGTGGTTATATTAAGGATGAAAGCGGTACCTAAGGTCTGACTATGGTTATTGTTATTTATTTTTATTATTTTTCATTTTCTTTTCCTGTGGCACTAGCAATACCAAGGTCATAAGTTAGATATTGAGGGAACATGCTTATGAAATCTATATAGCCTATCCTTGATTTGGATAAAAACGTCAGCCAAATACATAAATGTAATTGTTATCTGCAATCATTTACTCACACTAATGTTGTTATAATTCAGTATGACTTTCTTTCTTCCAAGAAGCAAAAAAGGAGTTGACAGAAGGAGAATAACAGCCTCAGTTACCATTCACTTTGTCATTATATGGACAAAATATACATAAGTAAATGGTGACTGAGGCTGTCAGTCTCTAAGGTTCAGCCTAACATCTCCTTTTGTGCTCCACAGAAGAAAAAAGTAGGACGGGTTTTGAACAACATTAGGGTAAATAATGTATTTCTTTTCAGAATGCATTTTCTTAGCAAAAGAAGTGGTGTACTATGTATACAGCATTAAGTAATTTAACATCATTAGGACTAGGGTGATTTGTGTTTACATGTCTGCAACAACCATAACATGACAATACATTTTGAGTATATTTTCTCAGTCTAAAAAATAAAGGCAAAAACCAAAAGGCAGACCGTATTAAAACCTTAACCATAGGCTAATAAAGATAAATAAAAAAAATGAGAAAATGGAGGTAGCCAGAAAGAGAGGGTGGGCGAAGTTGTCAGGCAGAGTGTGTGAGCTAGCCAGATGATAATGTGGCATGACACTTCTGAAATGAGACACTGGTTGCCATGGCAAAGAGGCAGGAGGGACAGTCTCTCAAGAGGTCCAAATAAAACAAGCTGTAAATGATGTTTGATTAGAATTTAGATCATGTAATCGTTCGGGACAGGCCTTTTGTCAGCTGCTTTAAAGCCCAGGCTTTTGCAATTCTTAACAGAACTGCAGTGGAAAAAATATAAATATATATATATATTTCCCATCTTTTATGTGCCTTTGTTTCTCATTATCTTACCTGTTTAACACACAGTAATGATACACTGAAATCTTCTCCAGTATGACATTTATAATAAAGTCAAATGTTAGTAACATTAGTGAACATTGTTGGAATATATAAACACGGAATGTACTTTAAAAACATCTTATGCCGTCTTGCTGTATGGGGACATGGAGGATTTTGCTTACTGGCAGGTATGCAGACAGTAGTCTAGTGCATTTTTAAGACAAAGAGATGAGTTTTTGCCATAAAGGTTTACAGTAGGGGTGTGCAGTGGAGCCATTATCTGTATCGGTTCATATGACAAAATTCTGTATCTGTTTATGGATAGATTGAGAGTGGCCGGGTTTTCAACCAGAATTGCGTCAAAACTAAGTGAAATGCCACTTTTTAAGTATTACTCTTACAGTTTCTATTAATTAAATATGCGTTGTAGTATGCCTTTTCATGACAGCCTGATAATTATACAAACTGTCCTTACCGGATGAAGCTGAATTTACACTCACCTAAAGGATTATTAGGAACACCTGTTCAATTTCTCATTAATGCAATTATCTAATCAACCAATCACATGGCAGTTGCTTCAATGCATTTAGGGGTGTGGTCCTGGTCAAGACAATCTCCTGAACTCCAAACTGAATGTCAGAATGGGAAAGAAAGGTGATTTAAGCAATTTTGAGCGTGGCATGGTTGTTGGTGCCAGATGGGCCGGTCTGAGTATTTCACAATCTGCTCAGTTACTGGGATTTTCACGCACAACCATTTCTAGGGTTTACAAAGAATGGTGTGAAAAGGGAAAAACATCCAGTATGCGGCAGTCCTGTGGGCAAAAATGCGTTGTTGATGCTAGAGGTCAGAGGATAATGGGCCAACTGATTCAAGCTGATAGAAGAGCAACTTTGCCTGAAATAACCACTCGTTACAACCGAGGTATGCAGCAAAGCATTTGTGAAGCCACAACACGCACAACCTTGAGGCGGATGGGCTACAACAGCAGAAGACCCCACCGGGTACCACTCATCTCCACTACAAATAGGAAAAAGAGGCTACAATTTGCAAGAGCTCACCATAATTGGACAGTTGAAGACTGGAAAAATGTTGCCTGGTCTGATGAGTCTCGATTTCTGTTGAGAAATTCAGATGGTAGAGTCAGAATTTGGCGTAAACAGAATGAGAACATGGATCCATCGTGCCTTGTTACCACTGTGCAGGCTGCTGGTGGTGGTGTAATGGTGTGGGGGATGTTTTCTTGGCACACTTTAGGCCCCTTAGTGCCAATTGGGCATCGTTTAAATGCCACGGCCTACCTGAGCATTGTTTCTGACCATGTCCATCCCTTTATGGCCACCATGTACCCATCCTCTGATGGCTACTTCCAGCAGGATAATGCACCATGTCACAAAGCTCGAATCATTTCAAATTGGTTTCTTGAACATGACAATGAGTTCACTGTACTAAAATGGCCCCCACAGTCACCAGATCTCAACCCAATAGAGCATCTTTGGGATGTGGTGGAACGGGAGCTTCGTGCCCTGGATGTGCATCCCACAAATCTCCATCAACTGCAAGATGCTAGCCTATCAATATGGGCCAACATTTCTAAAGAATGCTTTCAGCACCTTGTTGAATCAATGCCACGTAGAATTAAGGCAGTTCTGAAGGCGAAAGGGGGTCAAACACAGTATTAGTATGTGTTCCTAATAATCCTTTAGGTGAGTGTATGTTGTGGTTTCTCAGCTGCATGAAACAGAATTTTTATTTGTCTGGGCAGGTATAACAACATTGTTCTGAAGGCAGGAAGTGTCAAGTGTTTGCAGTGAATAATAAATATTAAAATATTAATAGAAATTAAAATCAATATATCTTACAAACAGTTGAAAGTCCCAGAAGTCTCAGGAATTTATAGGATAGGACACCATTATTGTAACGTGTGCAGGCAATGACAGGCAGACGAAGATGTGAAGAACCCAAGTGCAGTTTATTTATAAACATGAAATCCAAAAACATGGACTTGATAAAAATTACATTAACAATATCGGACAAAGGCAAACATGAGGGTTTAAATACATGGACAAGGGTAACAAGACAACCAATGAACAGACAGAACTATAAACAAGATAACACTAATAAACTTAAACCAATGACAAACTAGAACTGATAACAAGTTAAGACAATAAACCAATGAAAGACACATGAACATGGAGGGAAACAATATATCACATGACCAGGAAACACATGACAACAGTATGTAACAGAACGGGTACTAGACTTCCAAAATAAAATTAACCAAAACATGAACATAAACAAAATAAACATGACAATTTAGTTAAATAATCATGATAATACATTTATATGGCACCTGAGTTCAAGAACACCACATTTTCAAATTTAACAAATAAAAATAGATGAAACTCTATGGAGCATTTAAACCTTTATGGAGCATTTTAACTTTCTTCAGAGAATAAAGTCTTATAGATAATTTTCTTAAACACTGATGTGGATATAAATGTGGTCAACTTTGAAAGATGGATAGATAAGCTCCGATGTGAAATCATCACTTCAGGTCAGGAATTTAACCACGCTCAGGTGTAGGCTATTTATAAATAAAAATTAAAATTAAAATGAATCATGTGTAAATCGTGTGATACAATAACAAAGATGTTCCAATAAGTGGAAAGTGTATATTATGTTGCATATAAATTTTACACTTGATAAGATCTAGACACAAACAATTAACAGAGACTACAAACAGAGTCAAGACCAGGGTTACCAGTGGCTGAACAGGATCATCGACAGTAACAGGGGACTGGACAGACTTGTCATCGAAGACCAAGAAATTGGACCGACTCAATGGCCACATGGAACTGGACAGTCTCTTCGACAACAGCCACAGCGTACTGGACTGGCTCTTCGTCCACAGCGAACTGGACAGGATCTTCGTCCACAGTGAACTAGCTCGATGACCAGTTAGTTGGAACTGGACAGGCTGTGCCTCCATGGCCTGGGAGTGCTGGCAGCGACTGGGGAACGGCCTCCGTGGCCAGGAGCGCTAACAGCAACTGGGAACGGCCTCTGTGGCCAGGAGCGCTGTCAGAGACTGGGGAAGCCTCCATGGCCAGGAGTGCTGGCAGCGACTGGGGAGCTGGGGCCCTCTCTTACAGACAGCCGGAAGCACTGATGGAGCGCTAACACCAACTGGGAACGGCCTCTGTGGCCAGGAGCGCTAACAGCAACTGGGGAACGGCCTCTGTGGCCAGGAGCGCTGTCAGAGACTGGGGACCGGCCTCCGTGGCCAGGAGCGCTGGCAGCGACTGGGGAGCTGGGCCCTTCTCTTACAGACAGCCGGAAGCACTGCTGCGGGAACGACCACCGCCTACTGGACGGGCTCCTCTGCCGCCAGCTTCCTCCTCCTGTGGCAATGCGAACTCTAGGAAGAGCCAGAGGTTGGACAGGGCACAGGCTGAGAGGGGTTTTTGGATTTGTTGCTCCATCTCAGCAACAGAAGTTCCACCTCTGCAAGCCAAACGATGCGGTCTAACAAATCCCAGTAGGGCCAACCCCCCCTCAGAGAGAAGGATCCAAATGCAGGAAGGCAGAATAGGGCTTTTATTGAATAAACAAAATACAAATCAAAATTCTCACAAGGGAGAGGAATAAACAACCGAAAACAAAATGGAAACTAGTTCAACTAAAACTGGAGGCAGGAAAAAAGGAACAGACCAGAACATGATAACGGAGTTGCAACACATCAAAACAATCCAACCAAGACAGAACAACACAGGAGAGGATATATATGAGCTTGTAATTTGAGGCAGGTGCCGCTGGTGATGAGCTGGTTGGAGAAACAATCAGTTGTCTATGCAGATGCATGCCACTTGCTTTGATGTTTTGCTATCTATGTAATGACATTCATTCATTTTAAAGTGTGACTTTACGTGTCCAAATACTTTTTTGGGTCACTTTATGTGGTACATATGGCATGAGATAGTCATGCAAAGATCTTCATGTACCAACAGTATAAAAAATGGGATTCTCTCCATGATCTTAAAGTAATTCTCAAAATTATTTAACAAACAAAGATACGAACCAGTCCATGAAATTTCCCCTCATGTCTTCTGAGGGTTTAACTACTATGTTCCCCTTCACCCCGCCCTCTCCGCCAGCCCGGGGAGTAATGAACTGCTTACCAAGCCTGAACTAATCAAGTCTGACTGCTCTCTGTCATTGTCAATTACACAACAGCTTTTGCCAGTGAGAAGGCTAACAGAGACTTATACTATAGCTACAAATTGAAAAGTAATGTGTGGAAAGGATGAGGTTGGAAACAAACTCCCATTGCAAGGCTGGCTTTTGTTCAGAACAGGTTTCTTTTTGCTGAACGTTCAAATTTTTATCAATTTTACTGAGTCTGTTCGTAGGACTGGGTGGGATATTGATACACTAGTAGTAAGTTTTGGGAACACAAGGGAATTTATTAAGCTTATTTATTTAGATTATTATTGTCTTTACATTTATAATTGTCTTTAGTTCTTAGTCTGTAAGCTATTAGTAATTTTTCATCTGTATTGATGGATGCTTGCATGATGGCAAATGGAGCCGTTGGAGACGGTAAATGTTAGGATTTGGGAGGTGGTTAAATAAGATTTTTTGATCACTTTGTTATTTTATTGCTTTTTTAGTTTAAAGTGCAATTTGAATTTAGAAATATCTTTTGTTTATGTTTTCAATTAGTTAATTAAATTTGAAAGCAAAATCAATAAAGAATTGTTTTTTTTCACTGACCCTCGTAATGGGGGTTGACGATGTAATTGGATATCATGATATTTTTATAATAATACAATTATAAAAATATATTTTTTACGTATCGCCCAGCGCTACTGGTCAGTTTGCGAGACCAGCTGGCACACCAGCTAAACCAGCTGACCACCATTTTGGCCAGGCTAAGGGGGTCATTTTAAACAAGCTAAGACCAGCAAACCATCTTAGATTGGTTTCAGCTGTTTTTTTCAGTAGGGTTTTATGACATGTTTATATTAACTATGTGTACAGGAGCAATAATTGGTATGTAGTGGACTTCAGTGTGTAAATATGTAAACTTGTGGAGACACGAGTTTGTCCCAGCTGTGTGTCTACCTTTCCCACTATGTTTGGCTAATCAATGGCAGACATCATCAGTAATCACATCAGTGCAGCTTGGTGACATTGTTTGCCAGGCTCTCGGCACACACACGTCATTTCTGCATTGGGCTGTGATCTTTCTGACTTCTGCAAGTAGAAAAGTGTACAATGAAGCTTTCAAAACATTTATTGTACTAACCAGGAAAGCCAAGTGATTTTATATGATCTTTAAGATTTGCAAGAGAGAGAGATATTTACTGTTTATACATTTATGACTGATCAAGGAATGTATCAAAGCAGATATTATGTTACTTGTATAACAATTTAGTTATAAAAATTACTAAGCTTGATACCTTACAATACAGCATTAGATATATTGCATGTAGATCTCCAGATGAGTGAATCTATTGTGGACTCTTTTGTCTTGTTCTACCCAATGGTGCTGTCACTCAGACCTTTGTGTTCAGGGATTACAAAACAGGTGGTCAATGATCAGACACCTCAGATAATAAAATATGCTGCTGGATTGTTTGCACTGGAGCTCATAGCTTCATATTCATTTACAATGTATATGTGTGTATGTATGTGTCCTTGGCATAAGTAAGAGTGATTTCATGCATATCTGGAGGGTGCCCGTCCATGAAATCCTACAGTAGGTGATGAATACCTGCACTATCCATTACAACTGTCCTGAGAGTAAAGCACATCTCCCTTTCAGCCCGCTTCCAGCCACGTTATTTAAAGTAATTAACCTTAATTTGCCGAAAAGACAGAAATCTTTATTAGACCGTTGCCACTAAACCAGACCCAGAGCCCACCGAAGTCCATCTCCCTCGGCTCCAAATGGGGTCTCTATTTAATCAAAATTCATCCATCAGAATTCAATGTTGAATCATCCTTTAATTGGAAGTTACAATCCTGGCTAATAGTCTTATAATTTGTACGCTCTAATAGTGGCACCGCTGGGAGCCGCTCTATTTTCAGTGGCTGTGCACATTGCATGGAGCCAGAGAAACTTTTTTCCCACCACTGTCTGCCTGTCTCCCTCTCCATCTCCACAACCACTCCACCATCCTCCTGCCCATCTCCATACCAGCCACCCGAGGCAGCATCACCATCACAACAGGAGCTTGAAAATTTGGTCAGCTTGTCAAATCACACCCACCAACACCTGCTGCACACATGCACATATCTGACTGTTTCATTCGTTATTATTACTATTTTCCAAAATGTAGTTTAGAATAACAGTATAGTCTAAAACTATAAAATAACACAAATGAAAGAATGGGAATTATGCAGTTTTTTTGTATAAATCAAAACTATTATGTTAAATTGTTGAAAGCAGCTACTCTTTCCTAGATTACATCTTTGCACAATCTGGGCATTCTCTCAACCAACCGTTTAAAATAAACCATTCAATTTTATTCAGCATTGGTAACTCCAGTCCATATTAGTGAATAAGTTAATTTGGACAGTTCAAGTAAATGGACTAGTTCACTTGAGCCTCTGCACATCTTTAAATGGACTTTTCCTTCTTTTTATGAAGCCAAATATTTAGGTAATTGATCCTGTTTTATTTAACCTCCCTAGACCCTGTGTCCACATGAGTGGACATTACATTTTGGCTTTGCTATAGGCAATGCATAATTTAATTTATACTGACTGATCTCAGTTCAGGAGACGCTAGGCTGCCATTAAAGGGTTAAACTTTCAATGCATCGAGTCATGTGACAAAACAACACGGCGACGACCGCAGCAGAGTTTGTCTTTTGGAGAAACAGCAACAAAACTACATCTGGTTAGAAACTTAATTAAGTACTCTATTGACTGTTGAATAAATAGAGTCTCTAGTTTCATCCGATATGCTATTTTAATAAATTGATCAATTAATCACGAAACGGCATGCTGTTAAACACAATAACCACATATGTGGACTATAGGCTAATTTTCCTTAAAATATCCTTTATTCACTGTGCATTATCACATTAAGAATCACTGGATGCATCAGAAAGCTGGAAAATGCTGCATTCAGAGGCTGTATATGGAGTTAGGTTGAAATTAAGCTGCATTTCAAACTGTTCTGAGACCAGTGCACTGGAGGTTTAGTCATTCCCTAATTGGGGACCAAGGGAGCATCATATAGCTTTCATTTGCAGCCAAGTGCTTTCACTCCTACATCCGGTCAGATGGTCTGTGTCAGACTGCAGATGATGTTTAGACCACTCAGATTTGGCAGATAATAGACTATGTTAATCAGTACATAGATTCAGAAATGTTCATGCTAAATTTTATTTTAACATGGTTGGCAGTGATTGGATGATTCTGGCCGAATTATTTATATTAATTTCTGATGTAATGTCTGTAACATCTCAAAAACATGAATAACCAACACTCCTGAAAACAATAAGCAATTTGAAAATAAATAAATAAATAAAAATAGTATATATACATATATATGCACACACACACACTGACAGCCAAAAGTTTGGAATAATGTACAGATTTTGCTGTTTTGGAAGGAAATTGGTACTTTAATTCAAGTGGCATTCAACTGATCACAAAGTATATTCAGGACATTAATGAGGTAAAAAACAGTACCATCGCTATTAGAAAATTTTCTATTTCGATCTAATCTAGAGAGGCCCCATTTCCAGCTGCCATCACTCCAACACCTTATCCTTGAGTAATCATGATAAATTCCTAATTTGGTTCAAGAAAATGACTTGCCTTTATATCAAACACTGCTGAAATATATTTTGTTAAATGAAGCTTACCAGTGTCTTTCTGTTTGTTTTTCAGGTCAATATTAGTTCAAAAATGGCAAAAAAAGAAACTGCTTCCTGTAAAAACTCATAAGTCAATAATTGTTTTGAGCAATGAAGGCTATACAATGCTTAAAATTGCAAAAAATAAATAAATGAAGATTTCATACAGAGGTGTACACTACAGTCTTCAAAGACAAAGGACAACTTTGACTTTAACAAGGACAGAAAGAGATGCGGAAGGCCATATGTACAACTAAACAAGAGGATAAGTACATCGGAGTCTCTAGTTTGAGAAAAAGACGCATCACATTTCATCAGCTGACAGTTTCATGTACAACAGTAAAGAGATGACTCAGGAGTGCAGGCCTTATGGGAAGAATTACAAAGAAAAAGCCACTTTTGAAACATAAAACAAACAAAAAAATATGTTTAGAGTTGGCAAAGAAAAACAGGCATTGGACAACTGATAACTGGAAAAGAGTGTTATGGACCTTAACCCCATTGAAATTTTGTGGGATCAGCTAGACTGTAAGGTGCGTGAGAAGTGCCTGACAAGACAGCGACATCTATGGCAAGTGCTACAGGAAGTGTGGGGTGAAATGTCACCCGAGTATCTGGACAAACTAACAGCTAGAATGCCAAGAATCTGCAAAGCTGTCATTGCTGCACGTGGAGAACTCTTTGAAGTAGTTCTGAATGTTTTTTTTATTTTTTATATATATATATATATATATATATATATATATATATATATATATATATATATATATATATGACTTTCTATAACTTTATAATATATATATTTTTTAATTTCACAACTTAGTCCCACTGTCCACATATGTGGACATACATTTTTAAGAACTCTATTTGGTCTAATTATATTTATATATATATATTTAAGCTTGGGATGCAACAGTTTCAGTGTAGCCTCCATAACACTGCAAATTTTAAGGATTTAAGCACAAACCTTTGGATCAAAACTTCTTAAAGATGCTATTTGTGCTGTCTGAGGTTAAGTTCAATATGTTGTAAACAGTGTAGGTGATAAAGCAATTAATTATACTATAGAGGTCTGCTGAGTATACAGAATTTCAGAAGGGAACCTTTTAAGGGAGCCTTGCTTTTTTATTTATCTTTCATGTCAAAGGTCACTCTGTATCCTAAATCAAAACTCCTACTTATTGCTTATCACAAATATTGCAGTCCAGATTTGTGTTACAAAGCAAAACATTTCAACTGCAGGAGTTCAACAGTGGACAACGTGTATAAAAGCCCATACATTCCTTATGTGTGAATTGACATTGGACCCTTTTATAGGCCCTGCATTTTGGGTTGAATCATTGCATAGTGCAAGGCAAAAGAACGGAAGACTTTAAGATTAGAGAAGCCCCACAAAGAACTGTGAGGTCAAGACCGAATTCAATGTCTGGAGGTCAGGACATGGTGCTACATCCATTGTTACAAGACAAGGGGTCTGTGCAGAGGATTTTTTAAAACGGTGTCTTAATGCCTTCCTGAGACTACTGTATGTCCTAAAAAAAATAAAAAAATTATCTGGTAGTTTTTTCTTTTCTTTTCAAGATGCAACACATGATAATTTTATTTTTCTTGCTAGCTAATAATTAGCATGTGGTACCAACCTCGGCCACCAGGTGCCACAATCAGTAAGCTTGAAATCTTATGCTTAAAAGGTGACAGAATGTCTGTGGTATTGATTTATATTTGCAAAGCATTCTTGTTATTGTATTATAATATAACTACAAATCTATAAATCACTGTTGATTTATAGATTTGTAGTTATATTATAATACAATAACAAGAATGCTTTGCAAATATAAATCAATAAAATAAAACTATAATAAAGATAGTCTTCTAATACATAAAATCCCACAATTAAATTAATATACCTCAGGTTACATATGTTTATATGGCATTTGTTGTATTGTGTGAACATGGGAGTTATTTCTAATTGTTTGATGACTCTCACCACTGGGAATATCGATGGGGCTATTGATATTATGCTTTTTTTTTAATTGTTGGCCTATGTAAACATGCACTAGATGGTCATCTTTGACCATTGTGACTCCTCTCACTGTGTTTTCAGCATTAAGTGCTGTGTTGAACTCCTGATTGATTTCACAACAAATGCCATATGGAACATATTTTTTACTCATAATCATTACTAATAGATTTAACTCTATTGAACACTCTTTATTATCACAGTGCTGTTGCTGTAGATAGAAGCGTTAAGTCACTTCAAGAAATGTTCCAGGTTCAATACAAGTTGAGCTCAATCAATAGTATTTGTGGCATAATGGCGATTACCACAAAATTATTTCCACTTGTTCTTCCTTTTCTTTAAAAAAAAAGCAAAAATCAAAGTTACTGTGAGGCACTTACAATGGAAGTGAATGGGGGGGCCACATTTGTTATTTGAAAGAAAAAAAAAAAAATTAAAAGTATTTTTGTTTTACATTAAAATACTCACTTTTTCAAAAGTATAAAGTACAAGACATAAAGGATATGTGTGTAAACATGATTTGAATGTGTTAAAGTCACTTACTAACCTTTTCTGTGTAAGGTTATAGCCAATTTTACAACTTCTTTACCATGATGATGAATTGTCAACAAACCCCAAAATGACTGTAAAAATTTAAAAACATTTAGAGCTCAAATAATACACAAGTTGTTTTTGTTTGTAAAGTGATTTTATAAAATTATGCTTCACATTTCTGTTTAAACCCTCCAAAAATTGGCCATGTTCGCTTTTATTATCCCCATTCACTTCCATTATAAGTGCCTCATTGTTACCTTGATTTTTGTTTCTTTCTTTTTTTAAAGAAAATAGGAAAGAGTCTAAATACATTTTTTGTGGTAAGCAACATTATGCCACAAATACTGCCGATTGTGCTTAACCTGTACTGAACCTGTAACATTCCTTTAAGTCTGTACCTTATAGTGAATTTACCAAAGGTAAGAGAGTTTAAGGTACTAATAGTTTAAGAAACAACCCTTAGATATGGTAAAATTACTTATTGCTTTATTTATTAATGCATGCATTATTGCAAAGAAACAAAATCAGAATTTTATTCCAAGCTCCAGGATGGTTGTATGTTTTAGAAGTCTTCCTTACATGCTGACATGTTGACTGCAGTAGCTCCCACATTGCTTGGATGTGTTGACACAGAGACAGAAAAAGCGTTTGCAAGCAGATGCATGGGTGTTAGTCTATGGAAACATATGACAAAGTGTTTCACCGCAAGCATGTCAGAATGTGTGTGTGTGTGCGTGCATGTGTACATTTGTGTGTGTGTGTGTTTTCTCCTTCAGTATGTGTGCAAAGCCCCACTATACTCTGCTGCTGTAGGGTAATCTTTTACAGTAGGCAGAAGAAGGCAGTGGAGGGTGGAAATGAGCTTTTCAGTCTCTCTCCTTCCCGTATTCCCCCTCAGCCGCACTTTTGTACCCAGCACCCTCCTTGCCTTCCACCTCTATTCTTTCAGCTCTCTCACCTCCATTGTTTTGCTCCCTCTCTCCCTCCGCGTACATTCAGGGCACTATCTGTGACTGTGAAATCAGACTGTGCGCCATAACCTTCCACACGGCACTATTTAAAGCAAACTAGTTGCTTGCCTGGCTTTCCTCTCATTTGTCTCTGCGTTTCTACAAAAGTTTAGCTTTTTCTTTCTTCTGTCAGGTCTTCTTTCTCCAGTGACCTAGGTTTTCCCTCTAGGGGCCGAGACAAATCACTGCAGTGGCTCCAGTGCCCTCATCGAAAGTGTGCTGAGGCGTTGGCTCCAGGAGTGAGGGCACAATGGGCCGCCTCTGACTCCCTCCTCACAAGCCTCATTCAGCTCCCCACATATTAGAATAGTTCACAGTGTGCCCCTGCTTTCCAAGTGATAATGAAAGGCGTTCCAAAGAATGCTTTCAGCACAGCGGTTCCTCTTCAGTGCCCCTCACAAAGTAGCGCACATTCGGGTATGAATATACCTCAGTGTGAGCAGTGCCTTTCGTGAAATTCAATTTCCCCGGTATGTTTCTTTAAGTGGACTGAAGGTCTATCAGGAAAACAATCAGTGCTGTTACGTCTCTCTCAGGGGTGCCATCACATGCCACAAAGTAATATTGCAAAATGTTTACACTTTTCTTTAAATTATTATTATTTTATATAAGCAAAATAAAATCATATATTAATATAGACAATTGAATGGTTCAGGTTTTTTTTTTTTCCCTCTTTGAGGGGATTATAATAGTGACAGGTTTTTCCACTGTCTGCTGTGTTTTAAGGAGTTTTAAGGATTAATGATTCTAATCATCACTTAACTTACTTGTTTTGGACATTTACTTTGTCTAACTAAAACTATTAACTAACTTGTTCAAACACTCGCTGCTGGGTGATGAGGTACCAGCTGTCTTCCTTTGTTGCTCATGTCTGTTTACAAAAACACAAATTACTCATATTTAGTTACTATCATGGACCGAACATATTCACTGTCAAGGTTTAATGATTCTAATCCTCACTTAACTTACTTGTTTTGAAAATTTACTTAATCTAATTTACTAACCTCAGGGCTCCAGACTAAAAAATGACTTATGAGGCATTGGCTCCTAAGCGGAAACATTATGGAGCCAAATGGCTGTTTTTAGTTGCCAAAACACAGAATTGCTCGATTTAGATTGCTGTTCAGAAACAAGATAGAAAGCAGAAGAAAAGACAGCTGATAACCCATTAATCAGTGCTTTTATAAACAGTATACATAGTTGAGAAGATTAGTTTGCATTCCCTTTTGCCTCATACATTTTCACACACCTTTCGTAATTTATTATGAGAATTAAAAGTATAGGAGATCAAATATTTTTAAATTTAGTACTGCTCTTCAGAATCTACATTACAGATAAAAACATATTGTATGCATATACAGTATTAGTGCGTTGTCTTCTTGAGCATCAATTATTGTTTGCACAGATGTGTAAACATCCCTCAATTGTACCAAGTGTCAAAAGCTTGATCTCATATATAATATATATACAGGCAGGTTTGGGAGGGTTACTTTTGAAATGTATGCCACTACAGATTACAGAATACATGCTTTAAAAATGTATTTGTAACATATTCCGTTTGATTACTCAATGTCAGTAACTTATTCTAAATATTTTGGATTACTTCTTCAGCACTGGTGGATTTTTTCTCTTGTTTTGACTATAAAAACTCTGCCAGTACAGTAAGACAAAATACACATGTTAAAAATACATTATCTGAAAAACCTAAATATCTTATGCAGTATTGTTTCAAAAACAAGATAAATCAAATTGATTTTGTCTTAAGGATTTTTAGATATTTTTACAGGAAAACAATACAAAATGATTATCAAAAATATGATTTTTGCCCTAATATCAAAGGTCTTACTAGAAAAAGAAATTGTGATCCAACGTGAATTTTCTTGATAAAAAAAATATGATCGTGCCTGGTAACGTGCATGTAAAATGGCTAGAAATAGCATTTTAGCTTAGCGTAAATCTGACAATTTTTATTAACAAGGTTTATTTCTATTTCTTTTGCTCCAAACTTACTTCAAACTTACTTCTCTGTCTGCTTGTATGAATGTAACACATCATAAGAAAGTGTTTCACCGCTGTTCAAATGCACTTTGGATCTCATCATTTATATGTATAAATGTTTTCCATCTGAATGGACTAAATACACACACACAGACACACACACACACACACACACACACACACACACACACACACACACACACACACATATGTATATATATATTAGGGCTGTCAATCGATTAAAATTTTTAATCCAATTAATTACATGGTGTCCCCATTAATTAATCGCATATACAAATAATTGCTGAGAAAGCCCATCACATAACAATAATTCAATATATAATGATTATACATATTTACATAAATATATAATTATACATAGTTATTTTTAAATATTTAAAAGTATATATATATATATATATATATATATATATATATATATATATATATATATATATATATATAATACAAAATATTCTGATAATTACAATTGATTACATTCCTGTAGCAGAAGAGATAATCATTGATAAGACAATACAATGTATTGTTTACTACCATATTATTGATCATAAGTCAATCATTGGCATACAGTTCACAGCAATCCATTTCACAAGTGAATTTGTCAATCAGTTCGAGATTTATTATGAGGGCTTGTTTAAGGACCCTGTCAATTTACACCTACGTCAGACATGCTTATGTAGCGTCTCGGATGCATTGTGTCATAAACATAAAATGTTTAGGTCACTGTGTCAAGTTAAATATAGTTAAATACTCACTATTTAAACACATCTTGAGATCCCTTGGTTCAGATTTGCGCTCCATCAAGTGTTTTGAACGCAAGAACGTAACGCATGTTTGTGTTGTTCTGCCTACTGAAGTGTTTTCTTCACTGTATATACTTTGCGTTGCTCATACAGCTGAAATTTCACTTACTGCCCTCTGGAGTAAACAGGTGGTACTACAATCTTGCATTTCTCAGGAATCTTCCTTATTATGGTCCGGGGGCATGCGATTAATTGCGTAACTTTAACATGTTATTTTTTGTCAAATTAATTGCACTGAATTAACACGTTAAATCGACAGCCATTAATCGCACTGAATTAACAAGTTAAATCGACAGCCCTAATATATATATATGTATATACTGATGGGTGATGAGGTACCAGCTTTCTCCACATGTTGCTCATGTCTGTTCACAAAAACACCACTTACTCATTTGGACCTGACATCTTACTGCACTCATTAAGTTTGATGTTTGTAATTGTCCCTTTTAGTTGTGGGCGATAGAAGCAAATATTGTACTGTGACATTCTTAACACTTTTGGTTCCCTGTCCCGATGTTGTGTCAAATGAAGCGACTCTAGAGGTCTTTCTTGTATGCCTCGGTTCCCTCTGAACTTGAGAAAAGGCCAATGAGAAATTGGCAGACAGAATTTGCATGTCCCTTCCCCGGACATGCGGGTATAAAAGGAGGGAATCGTGCATCTGTCCATTCTAATTTTTTCTTCGGAGCCGAATGGTTGTGAGTTCAGCTCCTGTTCCACATACCTCTGCAGACGTTAGCTGTTGGATCTACAGCACGAATCAGCGGCTTTCTCCTTTTCTGCACGCCAGTGCAGCTTTGCCCCTGGGCGCTTGGACAGCACTTCTGAAAAGCGTTATTTCCCTAAAAAAGTTTAATTTCTCTAAAAGAGCACATATAGCAGGCGTTGAACTTCCTTTCCAGGGCACGTCTTTTTAAAGATGCCCTTCCGCCTCTGTGTAATTCCTGGATGCGGTCGATATCTCTCCACTCCTGATGGTCATAGACATTGCCTTGTGTGTCTGGGCCACGATCACACTGAGGCAGCATTTGTGGATGGTTCTTGTTCTCACTGCGAGAACTTAACCATGGCAATGTTGCGGTCGCGGCTTTCCTTCCTCAAAAGGAACGCCACTCCAGCCGCCCCCCGCATCTGTCTTTCTTCCCACGGGATTGAGGACAACCCGGCTGGCGATGGAGGACCCCCGGTTTCTTTCTTCCAGGATGTGTGCGATGAGCTGATGAGGTCGTGGAGGGCACCTTTTACTGCCCGCAACCAACCTCCTCACTCGTCTGCTCTCACTACCCTCGATGGCGGGGCGGCCCACGGGTACTTGGAGGTCCCCCAGGTGGACAGAGCGGTTGCGATCCACCTGTGTCCTGAAAACGCCGCCTCCTGGCGGGATCGACTGGTACTCCCCTCCAAGGCCTGTAGGATGATGTCGTCACTGACCATCACAAAGCCTGCTTTCTCAACGCCCCAGTCTCCCAGCTCGGCCTATTCGGTGACACTGTTGACGACTTCGCCCAGCAGTTTTTGGCGGTGAAGAAACAGACGGAGGCCATCTCTCACACCATGCCTCGCCGCCGTTCCAGTGCGAGTCGTGCTCCGTCTGCTCACCGAGGGTGTCCCCCTGTGGCTTCCAAACATCAGTCATACTGTGTGTTCATCACCCCTCATGCCGCCAGACTTCCAACCCCTGTACAGACCTCTGTTTTCTGCGGACAGGAGTTCCCCTACAGCAGGTGTCCTGACGCATTCTGGTCACCACAGATGACTGAAAATGGGTTTGGGGTGCCATGTGCATTGGGACGGGGCACTGGCAGGGTTGGCACATAAACTGCCTATAGCTGCTGGCTGTAATTCTTGCTTTTGCCCGCTACTTCAGGGCAAGAATGTCTTGATCCGTTCATACAGTACCACCACGATAGCGTACATAAATCGCCACGGCGGTGTGCGCTCTCATCACATGTCGCAACTCGCCCGCCGACTCAGGTCGCAGCGCGCCACTCATATCCTAGGCAACCACAACACAGCAGCAGACTCGCTGTCATGACAGGGCACGCTCAGCGGAGATTGGAGACTCCACCCCCAGGCAGTCCAGCTGATTTGGGAGCAGTTCAGCAAAGCACAGGTAGACCTGTTGGCTTCCCAAGAGACCGCCCATTGCCCGCTCTTGTACTCCCTAGTGGAGGCTCAAAAGCTGGCCCCGGGGGCTGCACAAGTATGCATTTCCCCCAGTGAACCTACTTGCACAGGTGCTGTGCGAGGTCAGGGAGGACGAGGAACAAGTCACTCTAGTGGCCCCCTATTGGCCCATGTGGACTTGGTTGTCAGATCTTACACTCCTCGTGACAGGACCTCCCTGGCGAATTCCCCTGAGGAAGGACCTTCTTTCTCAGGGACAGGGCACCCTCAAGCATCTGCGCCCAAACCTCTAAAATCTCCACTTCTGGCCCCTGGATGGGATGCAGAAGATCTAAGTGGCCTACAACCTGCTGTCGTAGACACGATCAACCAAGCCAGAGCTCCCTCTACCAGGCAGCTTTACGCCCTGAAGTGCCGTTTGTTTGCAAATTGGTGTTCTTCCCAATCTGAAGACCCGTAGAGATGCGCAGTCAGGTCAGTGCTCTCATTCCTGCAGGAGAGGCTGGAGGGGAGGCTGTCCCCCTCCACCTTGAAGGTTTATGCAGTCGCTATATATACTCACCAAGACACTGTGGACGGTAAGTCCTTAGGGACGCACGACCTGATCATCAGGTTCCTTAGAGGTGCTCGGAGGCTGAACCCTCACAGGCCATGCCTTTCCCCTCATGGGATCTCTCCATTGTCCTTTCAGGCCTCCAGAGACTCCCTTTCAAGCTGCTAGAATCAGTCGAGCTCAGAGCCCTCTCTTTGAAGACGGCCTACCTGATTGCGCTCGCTTCCATCAAGAGGGTTGGGGACCTGCAAGTGTTCTCTGTCAGCGACACTTGCCTGGAGTTCGGTCTGGCAGATGCCCATGTCATCCTAAGACCTCGACCGGGCTATGTGCCCAAGGTTCCTATGACCCCCTTCAGGGACCAGGTAGTGAACCTGCAAGCGCTCCCCCAGGAGGAGGCAGACCCATCCTTTTCGTTGCTGTGTCCGGTGCATGCGTTGCATACCTAAGTGGACCACACGCAGAGCTTTTGGTTTTCTGAGCAGCTCTTTGTCTGCTTTGGTGGACAGCGGAAAGGGAATGCAGTCTCCAAACAGAGGCTAGCCAACTGGGTCATCGACGCCATCACTTTGGCCTATCAGACCCAGGCCATGCCCACCCCCTTGCGGGTTCGAGCACATTTGACGAGAAGTGTGGCATCCTCATGGGCACTAGCCAGTGGCACCTCCCTAGCAGACATCTGCAGAGCGGTGGGCTGGGCAACACCCAATACCTTTACAAGATTCTATAATCTCAGGGTTGAGTCTGTTTCGTCCCGTATTCTCTCGGGCCCGGACATGTAGAACTCGGTAATGTGGAACGTCTGACCAGGTGTTCCTCTTGCACATAGTGCTCTTCCCCTCCACTGAAGTGATCTTGTGCGCTCTTTTCTCCCAGGAGAGTCCACTAAACTTGCGCTCCCTGTATGTTCTTCTTTCCTAATGGAGGAATTCCCGACTAGACCCACTATGGGTACTTATTTCTCTGTACTGGAATAGGTCCTCTACAGGGTTGGCCCCCTGTGTGTACGGATTAATCCCCCTGCCGGTGGACCCGCATCTCCCTTGGGCAGTCCCCCTGGCTCCCCGGTCACTGTGTTTGTAGCAACTCCTCTCTCACTAGGTAGGATCTACCATCGTGCCACTTCCACATGAGGTCTGAAAACCCATGTGATGTATTCACCACATTTATCCTCCCACCAGCCTGGGCAGGATGTGGTCTTTGGGTGCTCTTTTCCCCCTGAAAGAATATGAGTTTGAAAAGAATGCCTTCCCCGATGCATGTTATATCATTAAAAAGCCCCAGCTGCTTTAACTCTAAGAGAGAGAAAAGGCACAGCTAGCGCGGCCTGCTCCCATGCTTGGCACGTCACTTGTTCCCCCCCTTCTGGGATGCCGGGAACCTAAAAAAGTTTATGACGTTTTTATGGGGTGTTGGGGAAAGGTATGTGCATTTTGATGCAGCCTGCTGCTTTGGCACGCAACTGTCTGCCTGCACCTGCATCAGCAGCTTACGTACACGGTTCATCGCATGGCGTGATTGAATAGGGACCCCTAGTGTCACTTCAATCAACACAACTTCGAGTGAGTGACTGACAGGGAATGTCTAGGTTACTGTTGTACCCTCCATTCCCTGATAGAGGGAACGAGGCATTGTGTCCCCCCGGCCACGACGCTGTACCGAGCCACTATAACGGCGACCCTTATTCTCGGCTCCTCAGTGCAAAACCTGAAGGGACAGATGCACGATTCCCTCCTTTTATGTCTGGGGGAGGGACATGCAAATTCTGTCTGCCAATTTCTCATTGGCCTTTTCTCAAGTTCTGAGGTAACCGAGGACTTCAAGAAAGACCCCTAGTGTCGCTTCATTCGACACAGACACAACGTCTCGTTCCCTCCATCAGGGAATGGAGGTTACAACAGTAGCCTAGACGTTATCTACATATATATATCATGAAATAATATTTTTTTTTATGGAAAGTGATTACATTTCTGAAAGAATCAAGTGTCCAGAGTAATGGTAAAAGTTTCATATCCACATGTTCAATGAAAGTACTTAAATAAATATTGTTTTTAATAATTAGTTAGCAAGCTCTTTGTTTCAATATTTACAGAACAAATTTAAATACATCAAGGTCAGTTTTCATTTTAAGCATCTTTAGGTGTCTTCACTCTCCCCACGCTGTCTGCCAGGAAAAGTGCACATTTAAATGAAAAACGCACAACCAACTTACAATGGCTACAAATGCACATTCCCTAGCAAACAGCAGCACTTTGCTTCACAGCAATAGCAAGGATACACAATAATGTCTTGGATTTCTGTCCATATATCGATGTAATCGGTATCGCCCACCTCAAGTCACTTAAAATTGCTTATTATCTTTTAGCCTCCCACATCCCTTGACAAATCTTTTGAGGAAATAATCCATGCTCTTTGATGTGCACGCTTCATAGTAGTTTTGGAAATGGCTCACAGCAACCTAGCTAGCGTCATCCACTCCTGCATAGAAAAAAACTCAAAAGTTAATCAACATCCAACATTTGCCAAGCTAGCAAGCAAATTAAACATACAAGAAATGTACAAAATGCTAAATATGACAATCCACATTTTGTTTTATAACTTCTGACAAATTTTCGCTGGTTATCAAGTTAAATGTATGTTGGCTATTACAATCAGCCATGCTATACACAGTTACGTTTAAATGTTAGTCTTTTAAAATAATACAACCTTAAAAATAAAATAGCTCATGTCTAAATCTATAATATGCTCTAAACAAATAATCAATATGTATATATAAATACTGTATATAAATAGAAAAGTGCAAATGAGAAGAATTTTCACAAGTGGACTTTTGAACCTCACTATAGACCTAAATATAGATTGAATTTATGTTTTTAGAATTACTTTGTTATTATTGTAACATTTCTAATATATCTCTACACAAGTGAAAACTGCTTGACTAGTGAAAAGCATCTTTTCACTTATGATACTATGGGCTGCTTTTTTTATTTATTTTTTTACTCTGAGTAGCTCCATTTCTCTCTCTGTCTGCTGTCACCATGCCCTCTTCCATCTTTTCATTTGCTTTCATCAGTTGCTCTCTTGCTCTGTCCATCTCTCTCTCTGTCCATCCCTCCCACACTCTGTCTCCGGTCTGAGAGTGCTGACAGGGCTGGCAAAGACAGAGTGCGGATGTCCAGTTTAAAAAGTGACCACTGTCCTGCAGCTGCACAGCTGGGGAGCTGCAAATCTATCATGGCCAACTGCAGCCTGCTAGCCAAACAGACATGTAGCAAATACCTACTCTTAGGAAGGATAAAGAGTGAAATAAAGCATTAATGGAAAATGCGAGAGTTACAGAATAATATAAAGCTATATCTACTCTTAAATAAGAGACATATTTAGTTTTGGTTCCTTATTAACAGGTTACAGCATTCACATTGCACACATAAGCAGCGCGGGGCTACGTAGGAGAAGCACGCTGTGCATTGTACACATAAAGGAACATACATAATAAATGCACTGAAAATTATTTATCAACATGACCTTTTGCAATATAAGTTTTTATGAAGCACATTAACTAGAGAGGACGAATACAGCATACTCTCACACAGGAAATCGAGATGTTGCTACCGAATGTTCCAGTACCCTGACATAGACCCCATTCTGCCGAGTTCTGCCATCTCCCATCAGATATTTTTACATTGATTTTACTGTGTTTACCTTATACCTGTTATTATTCAGTATAGAATATATTCAGTATAGAGCCGTTTCTCTGTTACACTAGAAACACTTGCATAGTGCAAGCCTGTTGTTGCAGTTACACTGCTGCTTCGCTTACACTCTGCTTTCGCTTGTGGTGTGAAACAGGCCTGATATGAAAGGCATATCTGCATATTTGGCAGGACCAGAGAAGGAAACACAGTCTTGAGGATTATGCGAAAGCAAAATGGATGGAGATGTGTGTGTGTGGTGTAGGTTAGAGAGGGGCTGTGGCTGCCTTGTGTCGGGGACAGAGGGGGGCATTAATCATTATTGGCGCACACCTCCGTCCGTGCCGCACCTTGACGGCCCTTCCACCCCTGACATAAATCATAATTCCTCCACAATAGATCCCCTCTCCAGCATGCTGCAGAAAAGTCTGCTACTCTTATTGATTTTCCCTTTTCTCCCTCTGCCTTCCCTATCAGCACCTGCACCCCCCTCCCCCCTGTCAACCATCACCTCTTCCAAGTCATTAGGAAACATAACTGATATGATATTCATAGAATACTAAATAAACTTTACAAGAATGCGCCGTTGCATGTTCAACCCCTCCTCCCCCACCCCACCTTTTGATGCATGAGAAGCAAGTGTGGTAAAAACAAAACTAATGATATAAAAATTACAACCTGTGCTCTGTGCTATTACACCTCTATTGATTTGTTTTTGAGGTGCACCTAGGCTTATAAAAGTTGCTGGAGGAGATTAGAGAGAGGGGTTTCAAAGAGAGAACAGAGACAGAGAGAAAGCTAGAAAGAAGGAAAGGACATGGAGTGAATATGCTTTGTGCACATTTGTGGGCCAGAATTGTTGTAAGTGAGAGCTTTTGTTGTGTGTGTGAATCCAAATCGCCTATTGTTGTTTTGAATCACAAAATGGCTCATTGATCTGTGCACCTTGACCTTGAAATGACCTATGTGAATATGTTCACATAGAAAGATTCTAAGTATTCATATACACTCACTGAGTACTTTATTTGGAACAATATGGTCATAATAAAGTGCCTGACATGATCTTCTGCTGTTGTTGCTCATCTGCCTCAAGGTTCAACGTTTTGAGAATTCTGAGAAGCTATTATGCTCACTACAATTTTACAGAGTGGCAGAGGTGAGGAGCAAGGGGGGAGCAAGTCTCAAGTCTTAACCATCAAGTCTCTGGTCAAGTCTGAAGTGCAGTGCAGACAAATCAAGCAAGTCAAGTCAAGTCAGTGACTCACCTCAATCAAGTCAAATCAAGTCAAGTCCTGATGAGTTTCAAGTCAATTCGAGTCAATCCACATAACTAAAATAAATAGAGGTTCATTTTTTAAATAAATATTTATTTTTGCTCCAAAAAGATGAACTTATATAACATATTTTATCATCATTTTTTAATATTAATAGTATAACAGTAATGTGTTATACAATATATATATATATATATATATATATATATATATATATATAGTAAATTGCGTTAATGAACATGCACTATATTTTTATCGTGGACACTTAAAAATACATCTAGATACCTTATTATCCTAATTTTATTATTTTTAGAATTAACCTGTGTAAAATTTTATGTGTAAAACCACATAAACATGCGGTCAGATTTTCACATTGATCTAACAAACGGCAGACGGGCTGAATGAAAATGCAAATTCACTCTCTGACAGTAGGTGGCGCTTATGCAGCAGAAATACAGCTGTTATCCTGGTAATGCCTGTACACAAAGCAGCCCTGCGCTTATAAACAATAGTTTATTAGGCATTATATGGAAGTAAGATGAAAAGAAAATGCCATCGAAACATTTCAGAAGACAGTCAGTTTTCTTCAGAGAGACATTTATATAAAATAGTCATTAAGGTATTGCATTTAAGGGCTTTAGTTAAAGACTTCAGAAGTCATAATCACTATGAGAGCACTTAGATTTCATCACGAGTCATTCTTTCTATTTTATACTACTTGTCATGTTTTAAATAAAGTGTTGTGACTGCAAATCTGCCCGTTATGGTTTTATATTGCCAACAAATGTTTATGGTATATTGTTGACTGTTGAGAAGGTTTTGAAAAGGCACACACACATTTAGAGGTATTTGTTGGGTCATTTCAAACTTGTCAAAACATGAGATTAATCTTGAATCATTTTAATTTACTGACAACCCTCAAACATTTTAACAGTAATTTTACATATTAATCTTTCTGGATAATTAAATGATAAACTTACCTTACCTTGTGGTTTTTGAAATGTCTGATGAAATTAAGGTTGTGGTGGTTGTATTGGAAATTTTCAAACTCTAGAGACTGTTTTGTGTGAATATCCTAGGTGATCAGTAGTTACATAAATATTCAAAGCAGCTTGCCTGGCACCAACAATCATGCCACAGTCAAAATCACCCAGATAAAATGCTCCCCCTATTCTGATGGTTGATGTGAACATTAACTGAAGCTCTTGACCTGTATCTGAATGATTTAATGCACTGCTGCAACACGTTTGACTGAATAGATAATCAGACGAATAAGTATGTATAGCGGTGTTCCTAATAAAGTGCTAAGTGAGTGTATCTTTCACAAATATTTGCCATCAGTAATATAAATAACACTCTTTTTGTAGCTGTTAGCTAGTGGAGTCATTGAAGGAGACAGTGGGGACACATGATCAGCACATGATGCACGCCAGATTCAAACCTGCATTTCCCACATGAGCATCACAGCACAATGTGTCAGAGCATGTGTTAACTCCTAGGCCACATATATGACTTTTCAGCATGCCATTACATGTTGCACACTGTTGTATGTTTTAGCCCTTTAAAGTATACTTTTAACACGAATGGAGATGTTTGGCAGCTGCGCACTACGGCTGCTCAGTCAACTCAAGGAGCACGTGCAAGCGACGCACACAGAGGAAAAACTGTGTGTCAAAAAAATGTGTTGAATGTTGACGGTCTATGTGTACTGTACTAATGATGCAATTTGCATCATGCACATTGTGCTCAAGACTTAGAGGCATGTGGAAAAACTAAATATACTTGAGCATTTAGGCTCCTATACAACTGGTGTACATTCATGGTGTCGAGGCCCCTCCAATCCCTCTTTTCCTTCCCGTTTTCCTTTCTGATCCAGGTCAGAGTTCTCTTCATTTCTCTGCAGGCTGGATCCACGCATATGTTGCAAGCACTTGACATGGGAGCAATTCAGGCGGTGTGGGCTGAGGCCTGGCCGGGATTAAGGCCTGGGTGGAAGGATATTGATGTGAAGTGGAGGGGACAAGGGCGCTCCTGTCCAATTACTCTGCACCTAGTCTCCGCCATCCGGCCGCAAAACAACAGAAGAGGAAAGGATTAATTGCCTTGGACTCTGCCCCCACTACAGGCCCAATTATGGAAACATATTGGATCCCAGCGTTGCCACAGACACTGCTGTGCTGGGATATTGTGTGAAATTTCTAACCGTTTCCAGAAGTCAGGACGAGTGGACTGATACAGCGGCTGAAAAAAGAGTGGATGTGGATATATGTGTGACAATGAGTGTGTGTTAGCTTGTGTGCTATCTTGGTTAGCAGGTTGTTGATGTGACCTGTTATGGGTGTAGGAGATGAGACTTCCTGGCAGGAGGCAAAACAAACATCTGAACTGCTTTTTCCAACTGTGGTTGGCTGACTTTGTTTTCTATCGTTGTTTTGTGATATATATACATTTATTTTTAGATTTTGATCAATATTTTTTTAACTACATCCCTTACAGCAGTTGTTCTCAATCTGGTCCTTGAAGCCCCTCCAAACACTGCACATTTTGCATTTCGCCCTTTTCTGACACACCAAATTTAAATCTTGGGCTGTTTCTCAATGTGTGTTCTTTTATGTTCTTACGTTCTCGTGGACTCATTCTACGACATCATCCACTCCTGAAGTTCGATTACAATCCTCAAGAACGCAAGTACAAAGAGAGCATGAAATTACCCGGATGTGTCCTTGATATCGAGGATGCATCAGATGGTGACTTGTGGACAAGTATTCGGTACTATGGTGGCAGACGAAGGACATTTATCAGTTATTTTTTTCCTCAAGAGTTTCCTACTGTAAGCTCGTGAAAGTGACGGCTTGTGAGAGTTGTTATACTCTGACAACATTTGTTGTTTTTTTGGGCATCATTTAATACAGTAATAAACACAGAGAAAACAAGTGTTTACAGACTTTATTCTTTTAACATGTCACCAGTCCTGCAAAATTGTATTGCTATCTGCTATTTTGAATATTTTTGTTTCATCTAACCTCTTCTCTGGCTCTGTGTGATTTTTGAGTACTACGTGAATCACCGCCATTCAAGTGCTATATTTATGGGCCTGTGAGGTTAATCTATTGTCTTGATCTGCTCATAGAGAGTTGGTTCACATATAAACCGATGTTTTATGTCACCATTTTCCCTGTCTAACAACTGCTACCATTCTTGTGCTGTTGAAGTGTTTTTCATGATTTCATTAATTATTATTATTTGTGGTTAACTTTTGTTTCAGTTTACAGGAACCGAGACCCAGGGCAGGCAGCTAGCTAGCTTCGTGTGGTGGGGGGACTTCTTTCACTGAGTGACGTGTGTTCACGCTTGACTTCATTGGTGTGCTGATGTGTGCGTGGTGAGATTCGTGCACTGGGTGGTAAGATTTAATGATTGGAGCCTTGTGCTTATCAGCTAGCCTACCTGCCACTGGTAAGCCTCAGTTTCTTGTTTTGTATTGTTTGTGTTGATGTGTGCAATTTCTGCCCTGGTCATACATGTTTTAAAGTTACTGCTTGATAATTGTAGCAAATAAAGTTTTGTATTTTTGGTATCCACGTCTTGGGTCCTTTTGTGAAACAAGTGAACCTGTGTGCCCTTTATGGGTTATCTAATTAAATATTAATATTTCCCTGTTTAACAGGGTGGCATAATCAGCTATACTAGTTTTGTCCTGCTTCCCCCTAACGCCACGTCACATTGGCAAGACTGGTTTTCATAAGAACACAAGAATGTTCTCTGCGTTAGAATTAGAGCTCAGGTGTAAGTGCCCTTGACCACACCCCTGCTGCCACAATATTGTGTTGAGAAGCCTCCAGGACAGGTTGGAGAACCACACACAGGGCCTCCTTTTTACACACAGTGACCTTAGAAAGTATTTGGACACTTTTGGACATATGACTTAAACACTTAAAATGCATAAATGCTGCTTTAGATAACACAATATCAAATAAAGTGGCATCTACATATAAATGATGCTTGACCTTTTCTCCAAACTAATATTTATTTTGGTCCCAATCTGATTTGTTGTGGATGTATGAAGTTAGTTCCCTTCAAGTTCACACAGTGTCCTAGCATAGTAACTACAGGTGTAATTCATCACATTAACTCTGATATGATCCACTAATGTTCGACATTCAGAATTTGCCCCAATAGTTTTGTCTAAATTGTAAACAGTATATCTATTGCTTTATCATTTGGAACGATACCAACTTCTTCTTGTGAAATATTAAGCTTGATATGTGTGCTTGTGCTATATATCTTTTAATTAAATGCCACTTGGTATAATATTTTGTTATATAATTTATAAAGTGTGGCTTAAGTGTACAAAAATGTTTTTGGGACCACTGTATACAATCCATTGCAGAATGTGACAAAACGTTTTTCTGCTTGTTTAACCTCCTGAAACCCGAGCGTGGCTGCTTTGTGCATTTTCCATTTCCCCTTTTTATTTGTAACTTGTAGCACCTAATAAACATGACACAAAATAAATACATAAATAAATCAAATTAAAAATAGAGAGAAAATAGTTTTCCTAAAAATTGATGGCAACATATGTGGACAGTGGGTCTAAATTGTGACATTTTAAATAATACCAAGATATAGAAAGTCTAAAAAGCGTATTTTTTATTATTATAATTTTTTTTTAGCAAATTGTTTATTACATTTCCAGGAGTGTTGGTTATGCATCTTTTTGAGATGTTATGGACATCAGAAATTAGCATAATTATTTCTGATTCAAAGTAATGGCCAGCATCATCCAATCACTGCCAACCATGTTAAAATATAATACATTATAAATTCTGTATATACAGTAAGTAATGATTACCACTGTTCCATGTCTGCCAAACATGTTGAGTGTTCCATACATCATCCGCAGCCTGAAACTGAACATTTTATAAGAGTTTGGAAGATTCAATGCTCTTAGCTGCATAGGAAAGCTATTGGATGCTCCCTTGCTCCCTATTTAGTTAATGACTTAACCCCAAGTGTGCTGTCTGTCTGCACTGATAAAGCTATATAAAGCCTCTGAAAGCAAAATTGTTCAGCTTTTGGATGAACCCATTGATTCTAAATTTGATAATGCATAGTAAATATAAGATTTCTTAAGAAAAAATGCTAAAGCACACATTAGAGTACACTGTTTTTTATATCAGAAAGTAAAACCCTTTTATGACAGCACAGAGTCTCCTGAACTGAGATAAGTCGGTTTAAATACATTAAAATTATGCGTTGTGTATAGAGAAGCCAAAATACAAAATACATGCGGGGTCACACAAGGTTAATCATTTATAAATTTTTGCATCTATATGATAATTATCATCCATCTCATCATTAATTAATTAATTCATTCATTCGTTCAATCAGTGGTGTTTGTTCTATCTTCAAAATAGCATCTCACACAACCAATACCTTTTACTCTTAATGATGCAGATACACTAGCTTCCTTACCTTTCCTTTCATCCATATCGATGGTAAAAGAAGGCATTTCTTATTTCTATTTTAAATCGAAGTAAACTAAACCATTAGAGTATTTTCTAATCATGTAATGCTGTACTTTATCTTTCATTGTGAAGTCACTGTTGCCCAAACAAATCGAGACCACATTGAGCGCAGTTTACCTGGCATGTTGACTGATGCAGACTCTTTGAATCCTGAATTAAACTGTCTCTTGATAAATCCGAAATGTCCTTTCCTGTTTCAGGGTGATACGAATCCAATGAAACCCCGGCACGGCTCAAATAAAGCCATACATCCAACTCCAGAACCGCTGGATGTGAGCTAGGTAAGAAAAAATGACTGCAGCGTGAGAAAGTTGTTGCAGAGGTGAGAGAATGAGAGCGATAGAGACCAGGAGAAGATGAAGAAGGGGAAGCAATGCCCGGGCTGTGGTGCACTAGGCCTGTCCTTTAGCGTGCAGCTATAAATATTGCAGGGATGAGATCCATGTGTCGTCTCCATGCCTTCAGCTCATAGAACAGACAGGTCAAGCCCAGAGTAAATTAGGTGGTGCTCCCCAGGCCCAATTTCCCCCGAGAGCTCCATTCTAGAACCACTCAAATCAAGCAGGCTGCCCGACTTTCAAAAAGAAATCATGAAACACCACCACTGTGGTCAGCAGGCCTCTCAACAGAGTAAAATGGAATTTAGTGAACTTTTCTGTTTATCTGGCACATACAATGCTTATTGTCTTTTTCTACTATATAGAGCTGAGTCAAGACATCAGTTTTTTTTTGGCTAATTTGCCATGTGTTCCCTCAGGTATTTCTAATGGCGTTTTAAGCTCCAAGTTAAGCGTTATCAACAACATTTGTGGCATAATATTGAGTGCACAAAATTTTTAATAATTAACATTATTTGCTCACCCTCATGTTCCAAACCCATATGACTTTCTTCTGCTGAGCACAAATTTAAGTCATTATTCACTCTCATTTCAGATCAAATCTTTGCAAACACATGTATAAAGCACACAAATACAATATGGCAAAGAATCGATAACATCAAACAACTAGTTCTTGCAAACATCCTGACAAAAGAGCCAATGAGGTTTAATGTTACTGACGTGTCACCATATTGAGTTTACAATGATTTTATTTGATTTGAGAGAGAAAAACAAATATAATTTCAGCCTGAACATTATACAAAGTAATCATATGCCTTCAAAAGACTTGAATATGACACGAGTTTCATAGACTACTGTTATGGCACGTTTGGGTGCTTTTTCATCTTTAAAGTGAGATATTTTAAACTGTTGTATGGAAACATTCATAAAAATATCTCCTTTTGTGTTCTGCAGAAGAAACGACATGTGGGTGAGTAAATAATGTCAGCATTTTTGGGTGAACTATTCCTTTAACCACAGACCTTCTTTTACAAATTTGTATAAATCAAAAACATTATTTAAAAACCCCATTGGAACCGATGGCTGAAAAATGCCAATTCTCTTCTGGGTTTTAGGACTTCAAATCAAACAGCTCTATCAAGTTGCAATGAATCTTCGTGCCTCAAATATTAACTCGTATTAAAACTTTATCATTGGGGTCTTAAGAACTGATGTTTGTGCCCCTGCAGAGCTATGAGGTGTGTGGATGATGGCTGCTGTTCAGGCACGCTCCCAGCGTTCCACAGCTGCGGTGACTAAGCACCCTCGCCTCGCACCCGTGCCCTTCTCCGTGCATACCCTAATGTGAATAATGTTTCTTCTCAAACTCCTCTGTTATAAATGGAGTGTCACTCTGCACAATGGCAAAGTCAGGGCTCGTATTGATTAACTCTCGTCATCGACTCCCACTCCCACTCCCACTTCCATGATTTATGATTGTCTGTTATTTTTGCATTAGCAATCAAATTCATTTTGTCTTTCCTGACTAGGGTCTGGCTGAGCAAACAGTAAACATATTTAGTTTGCACGGCAGTGCTCCCAGTACAGGACCATTAAACATGCTACTCTCATAGAGCATCCCAAAGGTCCCTCAAGGGCCCCTCAGAGGACAAAGTAGTACAGAATGTGTGTTTATATTCCTGTGAAGTCTTAATTTTTCATACTTTGAACAAAATATTGTGATTGTTATATTGCCTTTAGTTACATTACAATAGCACATATAAAACTTCTAGAATGATAATGAAATGTAAAATAATTTTCTTGGTGATGATGTTTATAGTTTAATCTGATCTGGTTCTGAAAATAGAAATCATATTATTTTCTTTTTCATAAGAGAATTGATTATTAACGATACCATATAAAAACTAAAGACAAACCTGTAAGATCCAAGGTAGTTAATCAATGGTGTATAATTATGTTGAAGACATCAGTCCACAATATTTCAACTTCATTTAAAAAAAATCTGGTTCTTAGTGAAGAACTTAACTAGCCATGATCCCAATGGGGAAAATCAATCTGTGAATCGTGGCAAACAAACTGCAACAAAAGTGCTTTGCAGCGACTACCCTCTCTCATGATGCACTGTGAATGACACAATTGAGTCGTCTCCCTACACTCTAAATCTATTTATATATTTATATATGTACCTCAATATTTTCCCATAAAAATATAATATATTGTTTTTATACTTAAGATTCAACAACTGTAGATCAATAGTTTTATATTTGTAACATCGTTCTTAATTCAAATTCAAAATTTTAGTTGATTGAGTTGTTTAATGGCTTAGGACTCTTTTACAATGTACTTGATCCCTATGGTAATAGTGAGTGAATGAAAAAAAAATAAATAAATAAAAATTGCTCCCTGAACCAGGACTGTTGAAAAAGTGGGCAGACACTGTTGTGCACTATTGAGATTTAGATTCTGTTTTCATATGTGCTCTCCTGATTTTTGCTATTAATTTTAAGCAGAACCCACATATTTATATATTTTTTCCAAAATCATGAGCTATTCTCTCAGATAAGCATGTCAGTCTCAAATATTCCTAATTATTTTTAATACAGAAGACTGCAATGTTCATCTTATCAGATATTCCCCCATATTAAGTAAAGGTTTATGTTAAGCTTTAGTTCAATGGGCAGCTATCACCGAAAACAATAAAATATTATAGTATATTATACTTATATTATACTTTAAAAAATATTCTAGTGCATAATTGTTAAATTAGTCTACATTGAATTCTTTGGTTAGGCTAAATAAATAGTGCCAGACTGGTACTGGTATATGATTTTTAGATATGAAGCTAGAATTAAAACACTTTTACACCTACAAACTTCATGCAGTATACAGGGTCTTATACGGGCTGAAGCCCAGGGGCCTACAACTCCCATAGGGCCTAGCGGGAGGAGCGCATTGAAATGCTTTCTGTCGGAGACACGATTGTTGACATGGTAACAATGCGCAACCGTTAAAGGCATCTGTGTAGTGCTTGTTAAATGCACAGCAGTTTATTCCACCTCCCCAACCCCCCACCCAATTCAACAACTTCAAGGGGGCCTCAGCGGACCAGCGCCTCAGTGGACCAGCACCACAATCCCAAAGCCAACCCTCCCACCCTCTCAACAACTTAAAGCGGGCCTCAGCAGACCAGCGAGCCCATGGGCCCAGAGGTACCCACATATTTGCATTATATTGGACATCTGTAAACACTTCCTTAATTTCTCAGGATTGAGAAATATGGAATGGAGAAAACACTTTTGAAAAGGAAGTAGGCTTGTTTCTATAAAGCAGAAAAAAGTAATGGACAGGTAGACGCCTACAGTTCAGATATCTGTGGTTTGTCTGTCTATTTATGATTCAGGCTTTGAAAATAAATGGGAGATGACTGCATGGCTACGATCAACTATCAGTTTAAACACAGTGTCTACTGCTGTAAATTTGGAAGACTGCCTATTTCCTTCAAACCAGATCTGAAAAATGTCAAGGTACACAGTGATAAGTAATAGTAACCTCTTTTCTTCTGTGGCTTTTTCCTGCTGGCCGCCTGGCTCTTTAGCCTGTGGCTTGAAGTGATAATAACAGCCGTGAGTGAGAGGTGTCCGGGTGAAGGAGGGTTCTTTCTTGTAATGGCGAGTGGCTGTCTGCACCCGCGTACCCTCTGCTTTGGCTTCATTGAGATTCCATTAGGAACGTAGGAGTGCGCTTGCCCCCCGGTTTGGGTGACGCTCGCACAGGATCACGACAAATTGGCTCTGTCAGAGTGGACAATTTTGAGATGAGAAGTAAATTAAACGTGTAATCACGGAAGGAGGCACTTTGGAATGTTCTGGGCTCTGTGCAGCCATCAGGGAAATCCATGTCATAGCCTTCTATCTCTAAACATTCTTGCTTTTTGTTTCTCTTCATTCTCTTCAAAGTCTGTGTAGGAGCTGGTGTCACTAGCAAAAGCAGATGGAGTATACACTTGAACCCCAGTAGTGGCTTTGGATTGTGTTTGGAACGCTCAAGACGTCTCCTCTTTGCTGACATTTGATTTCATTGACAAGAACTGGATAAAGGCACACTGAGTTACAACAACAGAACAATATCCAGCAAAAAAAGAAAAAGGAAAAAGCATCAAATATCAAATGTTATTGCAGCATTGCCTTGTGCTTACAAGGTATCCGTTATTGTAGTGCCACACAAACCTACTTGGATGTGGTGTTGTTCTTCTGTTTTGTCCGTGTGATTTCAAGGCCAGATCCTATAATCAATGCCTTAGTTCCAGCTTTAGATCACTTAAGTGGCACAGTGCTGAGTGTGTTTAAGGTGAGGGGAGGAAGCAGCCAGAAATGTTGTGGACTGCTGAAAAATCCGTTTGGTGTAATTCAGCAGCACACTGATAGCATCAGGCTTCTGTTGGCTGTATCAGGCAGGTATTACCACCCACCGACTGTAATCACAAATGAAGCCAGCAGTGAGTTTATAACGCGCTAAATGATGCAGTCCACTCCAGATAAACACGACCTAAATAAACGATTTGGGTGGTAATTGCACTCTGCCAGGGCACCGTTAATAGAGTCAACTCGGCTGATGAGAGGGTTAACTTCTTTTCCGAAGGAGCCTCTCACTGGCTCATTGCACTCTCATTTCTACGGAGATCTCAGCATTCCCCTGGTTATCAGTGTACTTAAAAAGAAAACCTAATTAGACCAAAAAGGCCCTTTTTTCTTTTTCTCTAATTAGGTCCTTAACATAATTAGCAGGTAATGTTAATAACCGTCTTTTAAACTCTATTAAAAGGCTGTTTGAGAGTAAATGGTTGAGGATGGTGTCCTGTGTTGAGCCACGGGTCCCTCGATGGGCGAAAGCCGGAGACCATAGAGGCATGCTGGGACTTCAGTTCATTAGGGTTGGAGTGCCACTGTATTATAGCTCGGGCCCCACAGGATCCCCCTCATCATCAGACTGCATGCCCAGGGCATTAATATCACCACCCCTCCTTTCCATTTCCTGGGCAACACCAGGTCTTCATCAGGGCGGTCTGCAAAACAATGGTTGATTGAAAGGGAAGCCGACGTTTAAGCAACATTAACAATATAGTCGTTTCTGCAGTATGAATGAGAATTAGAATCCACCAGGGGGCATTGTGTCTTCAGTAATGTTCTTACAAATTACCATAGAAAGGACTGGGACCATTGTCATTAATGTGACTCCAGTGAAATATTTATATGGGTTTTGGGAAGTGCTCTAGGTTCCGGTGAGTGGTCTGTTGGCTTCGGCGAGGAGGAGGAGGATGAGGAAGGAGCCGCTGTCGACCAGAAGAGCCCAGTCCTCGTCTTTAATTAAGTATCTGAAACATCAATTTAAATGTAAATATCGGTGGTGCTGCTCCACTCATGCGTAAATTAGAGCGTTGGCCCGGCACATTGCTCTCTCTCTCTCCCAAGTCCCCACTCACTTACACTGACATCTGCTCACATCTGCTGGGCCCTGGGCTCACACACACACACACACACACACACACACACACACACACACACACACACGCTCACACACACACACACACACACACACACACACACACACACACACACACACACACACACACACGTTGTGTTTCCATGTTTTATGGGGACTTTCCATAGACATAATGGTTTTTATACTGTACAAACTTTATATTCTATCCCCTAAACCTAACCCTACCCCTAAACCTAACCCTCACAGAAAACTTTCTGCATTTTTACATTTTCAAAAAACATAATTTAGTATGATTTATAAGCTGTTTTCCTCATGGGGACCAACAAAATGTCCCCACAAGGTCAAACATTTCTTGTTTTACTATCCTTATGGGGACATTTGGTCCCCACAAAGCGATAAATACACGCTCACACACACACACACACACACACACACACACACACACACACACACACACACACACACACACACACACACACACACACACACACACACACACACACACACAATTAAAATTGGACTAATTCTTGAGCAAATCTAAGCAGATTTGCATTCACAAATGTTGCATAAAATATACTATGCTATCCCTGGGTGGAGACTGAAACATTATGGATTACTTATGATTCCTTTATGTGATTTTTGAAGTTGCAAAGGTCTGGTCACCATTGACTTTTAATGTAAGGATGTACAGAGCTGAAATATTCTTCTAAAATCTTTGTTTGTGTTCTGCTTAAGACAGAAAATCATACACATCTGGGATTGCATAAGGGTGAGTAAATGATGAGAGAATTTGATGCAATTCTTCTAAATAACTAGATTTTGTGTGCACAGAGCTATGTTAATCATTCAGCAGAGGAGTGACAGTTTTATGTGGGTATTTGATGTATTATGTGTCCATAGACTTATTTTTAATAACAACATGAAGATTTTAGATTGAAATGTGTATGATTGTTTAAGGGAAAGTGCACATCTTACTGTAGGTCCCAATAATGTCTATGTCTTTAAGTATCCCCCCACACACACACACACACACAATTTTTAACATCTTTAGACACATTTTTGCATTTACTAGTTCAATGGTCCTGCTGTGTGACACACATTTTTAAATGTACAAATATTCCAGAGATTCTCACTATGACGTCTTTAAAGCTGCATGCATATTAATTATATATAAACATGTTTAAAATAGTTTTAGACATACCTAGATGGTTTTGCTTTAGGTCCCAGATTTTACATCAAACATTTTTTATTGTGCTAAAAATAAATGTATAACTTATACTACTGAAATGCAGTTTTACCACAATATCCAAAATTATTAAAATGACATAGGCTGAATAAGAAAATTGACAATTTGTAAATGTAAAAACAACAACAGAAGAGTGATTTACCGGTCTAACAAGTGAACCTATATTTAATGTATTCTGAGTCATATCTTGTTTAGGTTTGTTAATGGTTGTCGACAATGAAGGCATGCCATGTAAACTAACCATTTTGGCATCTGCCTTATTTGGCTAACTTCTACCGTCTTTCAGAAGACTTTCTGTCAAAATTCCATAGAGTGTGATTGGACGCCCAGTCTTTGACATCAACTACAAATTATACAGCTGTTCTCTCTTTGAAAAGTTTAATTTGCTATCCTAACTATGCATGTTTATATGGGTAGTTGCTCTTCATTGTTCAAATTTAGCATTGTCAGACCAGACATGCGACCCATTTTTGCCCACCAGTTGAGAAACACTAGTATTGCATGTCACACAGTAGGGCATGTTTCTTGTCAACTACCCATGTAGCTACAGTGTGTATATTGCCTTAAAGAGAATTACTTGAGTTCCTGTTATGATGACTAGTGATACTCCATGAATCTGTCTCACAACCTGTCCCAGTGAGTGTGGTCTTTTTCTGCTCCACTTCATTACTAGTACAGTCAAAGTATAATAGATGTCATTTTATCTGACTGTTGGGCATTTGTTTCTGAGCAGCGATAAGTTTTTATTTCCTAACTGATGAATGTTCCTATTTTCTGTCTGTCAACTGTGCATGGTTCTTGCACGCAGGTGCAAGATGGTGTTGACATCTTAGCCTATCGTCTGTTTGCTGTGTAGTTCTTCTTTTGCATGTCACTGGCATATGGTCATATATTCTTGGCTGCTGTTATGGCAAATGTTTTGCTATCCATGCTTTCTGTAAGTTTTTACTATATGATGGAATTTTGTCCAAGCCGATCTAATGAAAAGACCCCCTGAAATTCTTTGTTTGTTTTTATATCTAAGAATAATGAGAAACGACATGCTCAAGTCACTAAAAGGTTTGTCCGCCTGGCTTGTCTACCCAGCTTGCCAGAGCATCTGTGCCATGACATTTTGGCTCAAGTCGTGAAGGCTGTGAGTTGGAACAGTGAGAGAGAAACAAATCCCTCCCACACAGCAGAATTTCCTCAAACGTTGTGTGAACCCAGCACAAGACGTCCAGAGGAAAGGCACCTGACCTGTGACAAAAGCATCCTCACTCTTCTGGACCCTCCCTAGTCTCACATTGCCAGATCTTTCACCAAAAGGTCTGATCCACATTGCCAACCTGGTCTCAAAGAATCACGTTATTATACCTGCATTTTTGCAAAATGATGTTTTTGTGGCTCGTTGTATGGAGTCAATATGATGCCTTATATATTTGCCAAAAAATTAAGTATTGCAAAAGACAAATGTGTGTTTAATTGCAAAAAACAATGTATGTTGTCAAATAAACCCAATAATTTTTTAATTTGCAACAGACTTTTGGCATCAATACTTTTACAACCTTTCATTTTCTTTGAGTTTCACTTTGCGGAAAGTATTCTTTCTTTGCGATTCTCCTTTTAATGTTCACTGTTAATGTTTTAATGTTTGAGTCTGACTACATCACGTGGGGTGTGGCTTATTCAAAAGGTCAAGGAGCATGCACAGTTTACATGCACCATGATGCCCGCTAACTTCAAAACAAGCGGAGACGATCAGCAGCAAAATGTCACTGTGATTTAAGGTTTGTCTCATTTTCTCTCATTTCTAACCAGGCATAATATCACTTAATGTTAAAAGCTGAAAAAAAAAGCTAATTTTTATGGTGAAAGTCCTGGTTACAGTGCTTTTGTGCTTCATGTAGCTTTTTAGCTAATATCACTGGTCTATGTCATTTGATGATTCATTCTGCTATTTTCACCTTAACTAGGTTTTTAAAAACACCTATCTACATATTGGGAAATATGTGTTTGTGCCATCAAATTCTTGATTAGTTCTTAACATTATCTGTCTGATAAAATGTATGATTCAGTGTAAGTAGCTGTTACTTTAAGTGCAACGTAACACAGCATCTTTTAACAATCTTTATGTCTTGTTTTGAAATGTTTTTTTTTTTCTTCAGCACATTTGTATGTTTTTGTTTCAGACCAATACAATGTTACTCATGAGGATTAGTTATGTTACATTAACCATGTAAACAATGTGTATTCCAGTTATTTACTGATGAAGCATATGGCTGTGAGGTACAAGAAGACCAAATAATTTATATGTTGGAGAAATGGTGCTCCCTGCTCCTTATCACAAGATGATGAAAACAGCTGTGGGGCTTTTGTGCTACTGGTGAGGCATTACAACGCTTCATGGCCACAATCTTGTTTCTTTGTGTAACATTTTCCTTTCAATAAAGGAGTGGACTTTACATATAATTTAATTATTTTTTTGACCAGAATGCTCTTGCGCTGACTAGTGGCATCAGTCCCAGACAACTGACATGACCACACACAAAATGCCTCAACCAAAATACCTAAATATGTTGTCTTTTGTGGTAACATAAACAACAATTTATACTGAATGTTTTTAATAATTCCTAAATAGTACTTTAGCAAACAGACTTGCTTTTGAGTAATTTTTGTTGTTGTTTAGAAACTTAAAAGTGTCTGGGTAAAACACACAATAAGAGATTTATGATTTTAAAGGGATTAGTTAAACAAAAAAAATAAACAAATCTGTAATTTACTCAACCTTGTGTAGTTTCATACCCATATGGCACTCTTCTGAGGAACCCAAAAGATGTTAGGGACTGGAAAAACAGAGACGCCAATATTCACAATTTCTCACGTTCCACAGAAAGAAGTTGTACACGAGGGTGAGTAAACAATGACAGAATTGTAATTTTTGAGTGCACCAATCCTTTAATGCAGCCAAAAGAAGTCAGTGTTGCTAATTTTGTCAAGTTTTACCATACTTTTATTTGAAGACATGGAAATATTAGTAAAAAGCCTGACAACCAACACAGAGAAGAATTGCTGATCTTATGTTACACATTTAAAAATGTATCCTGTTTTGGAGCTTGAAACACAGAGTTTAGGAGCAAGGGAGTCAAGTGCTCAAAGTTGATGGGTAATTCACAGGGAAAACATCTGAAAAAGATAGCAAGAATCAATAAGCCAATCATCACTTAACATGAAATAGTATTTTTTGAGAGTAATATAAGACTTTTCTGCCATAACAAAGAAAAGCACAAAAGAATACTATATATAAATTTAATATACTAAATATAATGTTTTTTATTAAATACATTAACAAATGTGAAACTCAATTCTTGCACAAACTCTAATTTAGAGTGTTAGTTTATGGTATATGTTCTTCAGGAATTGTGATTCATATTTCAAAAAGGCACTTTTATAGCTATACTGCTGTTCTTCTCCATTAATGCCTTATTTTTTATTAATAACAAGAACAAGACATAAAGATTGTTTTGTTGTGTTGTGTTATGTTGCACTTAAAGAAACAGCTTCTTACACCGAATCAGATGATACCATTGACCTATGTCACAAAGCAGGATTAAGCAGTTAGCTAGATAAGTTTAAACTTCGTTACGTTTACATTTATGCATTTGGCAGATGCTTTTATCCAAAGCAACTTACAGTGGACTTATTACAGGGACAATCCCCTGGAGCAATCTGGAGTTAAGTGCCTTGCTCAAGGACACAATGGTGGTGGCTGTGGGGCTTGAACCAGCATCCTTCTGATTACCAGATTACCAGTCATGTGCTTAGACCACTACTCCACCACCACTCCACCAGTTCAAGCGAACTTTGAATTTGCAGTATCAGTAAAGTGAATAGGCTTTCATCGGGGTTCTACACCATAGTAACATATGCTAATTTGTTAACCTGTTAAGGTTATGTTCCCAATCAAAGATCTCGTCCAGGTTCTGGACCAATCAGCTGTGAGCAAAGTGACAATCACTCCCCCCAGTATCTCTCACTCCAATTTACAGTGCACATCAACAAGACAATTGTATATATATTTACAAAATAAGCTATTTATGATAATTATTTATTGCAAGAAATATATTTTTTGGCAGTCTTGCATTTGTTTAAAGACATTTTCTCACACTGGCCATAAAGTATGTATGAATAAATAAACCTAAAATAATTATAATTTTAAGTAGGAATTACTCAAATTACTTTCAAATATAAAAACTTAATCACTCCACAATATACTGTAGGTATGTCAGAAAAGTGTAAATGCCACCCAAACCCCTTCTTATTAGGATTTGTTGGCAGAGATTCCATAAATATAGAGAATTTCACTTGGAGTTCAATAAAAGCACACTAGCAAATATGTCTTTATTGTGTCTTATATTGCTAGAAAGAAAGAACAAATAAGTCTTTATTAGTGCATACCATCTACTTATTTTCCAATTGCTCACATTTGTATTATTCGATAATGTATTTATGTCTAATAGTATTCAATTATATTAAGTTAATAACTAAAGATCTTCAGCATAAGTAAATCTCACGTCTCGTGAGACGTGACTTGCACTATCTCACACTCGATTGGCTGTTTGCTTTATTCATGTGAATGTACACGTGAACTAATAACCTTGGGATCAAATTCTAAATTGATAGAGAAAGTTGGTAACGAGCGTCTCGATATCACTTAACCCTAATGAAGCCTGATTTGATTTGGTGAGCTGTGTCAAACTAATACCAATCCTGGAATCCAGAATTTGTTCAGCTTTTTTTTTGTGATACATGGCACATTAAACAGTGTCAGGTGTTTTAATCAGACAGGTAACATTAAGAACTAATCAAGATTTGAACTAATTTGATGGCACAAACACACACTTCCTATTTACTTATAGGGAGTTTTTAAAAACCTAGGTGAAAATAGCAGAATGAATCATCAAATGACATAGACCAGTGATATTAGCTAAAAAGCTACATGAAGCACAAAAGCACTGTAACCAGGACTTTCACTATAAAAATTAGCTTTTTTCAGCTTTTAACATTAAGTGATATTATTCTTGGTTAGAAATGCAGAAAATAAGACAAACCTTATATCACAGTGACATTTTTCTGCTGATCGTCTCCACTTGTTTTGAAGTTAGCGGGCATCATGGTGCATGTAAACTGCGCATGCTCCTTGACATTGTGAATAAGCCACACCCCACGTGATATTGTCAGACTCTAAACTCACATATCATAAACTCCACCCCATGTCAAAACAGTGCCACATAGTGAAGCACAAAGGGAAAGAGGTACCATGAACATTGAAAGGAGCATCGCAGGGGGCCTGGGTAGCTCAGCGAGTAAAGATGCTGACTACCACTCCTGCAGTCACAAGTTAGAATCCAGGGCATGCTGAGTGACTCCAGCCAGGTCTCCTAAGCAACCAAATTGTCCCAGATGCTAGGGAGGGTAGAGTCACATGGGGTAACCTCCTCATGGTCACTAAAATGTGGTTCTCGCTCTCGGTGGGGCGTGTGATGTGTTGTGCGTGGATGCCACGGAGAATAGCGTGAAGCCTACACTCAAGCTATGCCTCTGTGGTAACATGCTCAACAAGCCATGTGATAAGATGTGCAGATTGATGGTCTCAGACACAGAGGCAACAGAGATTCGTCCTCCGCCACCCAGATTGAGGTCACCAGGAGGACTTAGAGCACATTGGGAATTTGGCATTCCAAATTGGGGAGAAAAAGGGAAGAAACTCGAAGAATAAAAAAGGAGCATCGCAAATAAAAATACATTCCACAAAGTGAAGCTCAAAGAAAAATAATTGTTGCAAAAGAATTAATGCCAAAAGTATGTTCCAGATTCAAAAAGGATCTAATTTCTTGGGTTTCGTTTATAACATTCATTGTTTTTTGCAATTAAAGCTTTTGCAATACTTTATTTGTTTGCAAATATATAAAGCAGCATATTGTCTCCATATTGCAGCAGTTTTTTGGTGAAATTAACCCAAGATACACTACAGCTACAATTAAGACTTTTAAAATTGTAGATTATCAGTTCATAAACAAATACTTTTCATCCTGTTCCTCACACAATGCTATCTTATGACACCTAAACCCTTATACTAATCTGTATGACTATTAAGGTGATTCACTTTAACATTTGCATTACATAATTATGTTTACAAGCTTGGTCGAGCATGATCAAATTGCGCGTGAGCTAAACTGTGTGATACAAAAGACCAGGGGTAAGAGACATAAAGAGCATGCAAGTCGACATGAGTTGAAATTGTCATAGTAGCACAACAAAATGCATGCTTTCTTCACTAATTGTGTTTGTCATATACAATTTTTTTATATCACACTATCCTTCAGTTTTAGGTTTAGGATGAAGAGTAGGGAGGTAGGTTTTGAGTTAAAACTTGATAGAGCATTAACAAATGGCAGAATACAAATAATCTATAAGACTCCAATGGTTAAATCCATTTGCTATTTTGTGCTTTTGGATCTTCAAAGTTTTGGTGTGCATTCTATGGACCTGCAAACTAAGAATCTTAATTTGTGTTCAGCAGAAGAAAAAAAGTCATACACACCTGGGATGGCATTATAGTGAGTAAATGATGAGAGAACTTTTGGATGGACTATCTCTTTTGAGAGAAGATATATCTCACATTTAGCACCACAGAGTGGACATTTCTCCTCTGAACTGCAGCGATATGTGTAAGTAACCACATAATATAATTTTGCAAACGTATCGCCACAGTCACGTAATTTTCATGAGACCAGGATGAATACTGCAGCCTATTATGGCCAAGAACTGCCAATTTATAGAGGAAGAAACGGTCTGATCGACATGTAAAATTCCAATTACTGTATTTATTTATTTAAATTTTTGGTTAAATACCGTTTAGGGGCAGATTTACCTGAAGTATTTGATACCACATTAGTAAACGTAACTGTCCTGGCCTGTGCTAGGCATTTTTCTGATCCTACATCAGTGTTGCTGGCCCACCTCTCCCTGTCTTTTTGGCCATTAGGACACAGCTCATAAAGGCCAAGCAGGAAAGGGATGTAATGATTTAATGGGGCTACTGGGGTTGACCGCCTCTGCTTACGACCCCCTGAGGACCTCCTTTTCCCTTCCCGTGTCCCTACGTCCTAATAGTGAAACAGTGGCCGAGCGGGCACAGGGGAAGCTGTTCCACTGCTTAGTTCATGTAACCTGCAGCTAAACTGATTAAACAGCTAATATTCAATCGTCTGAGGGGAGCCCTCAGTGGAGAAAAATGAAAAATTTGAGCAAAATTGGGGAGGGGGCTCATAATGATATCTTTTGTGCTCCTTCTCTCGATCGCCATAATCTCTGTCATCTCATTAACTGGTGACACTCTTGTAATGACTTAAGAAAATCTTTGCAGGGCTCACAGAGGCTTGACATTAAGTCAGTGCAGCACTACACTTTATTGAATGGGTCTGTGTATGACACTGAGCTGCAAGTCTAGTCAAGAGTTAAGGGTATTAGAGTGACACATACACTCTGAGGAACAATAAGGAGCTGTCTTTCAAACTGGAAATGTCAAATCATCTACAGCTTCCTCATAATGTTGTGCTAATTCTCTCATTGAGGTTCAACAGCTTCTCCAGCCTTATAATTATTGTGTTGTAGTACCACCTGACAGCAGTTGACAAAGGGATGGTGCACGCTGGCACCAAACTACTGCCATGGCCTGCCAATGTTGCAGGGAGCGGAAATGCCCATTTAGCTTTGGTAATGCCCTCTGTGGCCTTGTCATAAGAGGATATGGAGGCTTATAGGGCTAGAAATTAGATAAAACAAACAAACAAACAAACAAAAAAAGAAATTTAGTCAATTTGCAACTCTATTCTAATGTAATAATTTGAGAACATCCCTCAATTCCAAGTCCTTGCTGGCACAGGGCAAAAACGGGTGTGGGGGTTGTCGATGTTGGACATGGCAGTCTAACACTGGGGCCCGTTGGCAGCAGAATATACTCAAATGAGGACCACCCTGGCATGGTGAGTAATTCCCCTGTGTACTCAGCAGACTGAGCTCTTTGCATCCTGGCATGGCTCCCTGTGCCCATTCTTAGTCAACAGGATTAGGTCTGCTTATTGCTGGCTCTCTGGGATCACCTATACTCTGCATTGTACATGCACATGACATTAGGTTTGAGTACATTAGCCATGCTATTTAAAGCATAAACAGAGACAAATAAATATTCCCCTTTAGTCCTGATTAAAAGCCCATTTTATTTATAGGCTTATTATGTGTTGCTAGCCCATATAGGTTTTGTATGTTGTTTTTCCATTACTATTAAAATATCAGTAGGTGATGCAGTGGGCAGCAAACTATTTGTGATTAATATTAATAAAACTTCCTATATAAGAGAGACCTAATTGTCACTTTCTTCTCCAGTGTTTATTTTTAAAATTAATTTCTTTGTAGGCGTATACCTATACACACACATGTGTGACTAGTTGTTGTTATGATAGAAAAGCTATTGAACATTTCCATGGTTATTGCCAAGGAAACAAATACAGTTTATTGAACACATGTTGACTCAATAACAGAGCATGTTGTCTGTTTGTGGTAAGATGTCACAATAGAACCTGATATTAAGCTACCTTCTATAGGCTATCCAGCTAAACTGATATTATATATTTACATTTACATTTATGCATTTGGCAGATGCTTTTATCCAAAGTGACTTACAGAGCCTTTATTACAGGGACAATCCCCAGAGCAACCTGGATTTAAGTGCCTTGCTCAAGAACACAATGGTGGTGGCTGTGGGGATCGAACCGACAACCTTCTGCTTAACATTTTAGTGCTTTAGCCCACTATGCCACCACCACTCCACTGCATTATATTATAATATAGTATAAATTAATAGTATACATATATAATATAAAAACATATGTAACAACTTGCCCCAATAAAATGTGAAAACTTGACCTGAAAAAACTCTACCTTCTTCATATAGTTGACCCTTGCCCGATTTTATGCTAGTGTGGTTTTATAGAGCACAACAGTCAAGTTATAAATTAAAAATCCCATTCATTTTTGTTTTCATTGGGAAATTGATTATTATCAATAGCATATAAACCTTGAAAGACAGACCTACCATAAGCTCAGATTTAAAAAAAAAATCATGTTTAAAGGAATATTCCAGGTTCAATACAAATTAAGATTGTGGCATTTGTAGCATAATGTTGATTACCACCAGAAATTATTTTGAGGTAAAACAATTGAGTTTACAATGAGGCATCATACAATGGAAGTAAATGAAGCCAGTTTTTGGAGGGTTTAAAGGCAGAAAAGTGAATTGTAATTTTATAAAAGCACTTACATAAATTCTTATGTTAAACTCTTTTTTACATTTGAGCGGTAAAGTTGTTTAAATGATCATTGTTAAAGTCATTTTACAGTTTGTTGACATTACATCGCCATGGCAATGAAGGTGTAAAATTGGCAATAATGTTACACAGAAAAGGTTAGTAAGTGATGTTATCACACTTTAATCATATTAACACACATATTGTTTACATCTTGTGTCTATACTTTTAAAACAGTGAATATCTTAACCTTTTACGGACTGGCCCTCATTAACGTCCATTATAAGTGCCTCGCTTTAATCTAGATTTTTGCTTTTTTTTAAGAAAAGGGTCTTTGTCAAAATGTTTTTTGTGGTAATCAATAACATGCCACAAATATTGTCGATTGAGCTTAACTTGTATTGAACCCAGAATATTCCTTTAAAAACAGAATTCCTATTCCTAAAATATCCTTCTGACAATACAGTAGGTCTTCTGTGTGATCCCAGCATCGTTCTCCCCAACAGTATATTCTTAAAATAAAGAAAGTTGATTGACCTGTTTTGTGCTCAGCAAACATAAAAAAGCACAAACAAAAGCACACATCTGTTTTATATTGTTTACTTAAAGTTAATCATATTGATAGCAAGACCCTCAGAATGCCTCTAGGCCTATATGATTAAAACATGTATGTTACTGGTTCTCTTTGCTGCACTGTGCGTGCTTTTGGTGAATTTAGTTTAATGTTATTGCAGGTAAATCACTCTTTGACAGCCTTGGGAATGTGGTCAGGCAAGTGGTGGCACAGTACTGACCTTTGTTTTGGTGAGCACTCCACACAGACCATACCACTGGCCTCAAATCGCATCTGGGTTAAATCGCATTGAGTGCCATTTGTGCCACATTTAAAATGTTACCGCTACAGAATGCCATTTGCAAAATTGGACGTTTGCTCCAGAAAATTAATTCAGCTTACCCCCAGATCTGGGCTCCTGTCTCCAGGCCAGTATTATGCTACCCTTTTGACAAAGAGTAATATTTAATGAATAGGAATATTAATAACGGCAGGGTCTCGGGGGGGGAAATTTCTCGGTAACGGATAGGCGCAGACAAGATTACGTATGGGAGAGGGCATTGTGAAGGTTTGGATCCTTTCATGCACCCTCAGTGGGAGGATATAGTGTTTTTTTTTTTGAGTGGGCGACGTATGGCAGTTCTGCAGCTCCATGTATTTATATTCTCTCACAACTGATATATTTGCACCACTATTGTTGCTCTGAGTGTTTTTTAAATCACTGTGTTATGGCAGGTGCTCTGCACAATGTAATGCCATATCTCATGTTAGCGCATTGCCATTTGTCTTATAGGTGTGTGTTTCAAAGAGAGAGAGAGACTGAGGAAGAGGGAAAGCAATAGACTGGCAGAAAGAGAGAGAGAGAGAGAGAGAGAGAGAGTGAGAGTATGAGAGCGCATGTATTGTAGTCTTTTATTATGACCATGAGCACATGTCTGGCTGCATGCATTTCCATGTGTTTGTTCATCTGTGTCTGGATGACGATAATAATGATCACGTGACTGAACTTAATGTCCCATGAAAATAGCAGAGAGCAGTTTAATTATAGACTACAGGAGAAATGAAGCCAGTGCCTCCCCCCGTATATATTGTAAAGAATTTTTTCACTTCTGAAATCAAATAGGATGTTTAGATCAGACAAAGAAATGTGGTGGCATTGTGTCATGCCAGAGTGTGGGCAAAACAAACTCCGGGTGCCAAATTTCAGCAGGTACATACTATGAGCAGGTACAAACCCCAGTAAATAACAACTATTCGCTCTTGCACAAGAGGAAAGAGATCATTATTCCATTCTAATTGTCTACTCTGAAATTGATTTTGATCACATCTGATTGTAAGTGGTCACAGCAATGAACAACATTAGAACGTCCATGTGCTCTCATTTGGCCTTTGCAAGAATTGGAAACATTGTCTACTGTCTAGACAGGCATGAACATAGAGAAGAAATAGAAGCGTACCCTTGAATTTGAGTATTTTTAGCTCAGTTTGCATTGGAGTATTCTGTTTAGTCATGGTGCCGGCTGCTGACCCTTGTGTCCTTCACACAAAAGTAAAGACCACCTTCTAATTGCAGTAGGCGGCAGCTTTAAACTGCCAAATCATAAAAGCCAGAAGAGATCCATTGAATTACGAGGAAATATGGCCTTCCTTTACAGCGAGGGCTGTGAATGAAGCCATTAAATTATGAGCAGTTTTTATGATAGGCCATTGAAAGGGGATGCTTGTATATTGATGGTTCACAGGCTGTATCCCTCTTCCCCTCGTGCTAGGGAAGAGCTGACTAGAAGCCCCTGTGTAACTATTTTTCATGCATTTAATATATTAATTATCCAGTAAATGTTCCCCAGGCAGTGCTTGGGATACTGGAGAGTGACAGCTTTTCAATGAAGCTCCCCCACCAGCCCATCATGCTGCAGTGTATTACGTGGGAAAGGTCGGCCTGGGGTTAATGTAACTTTTTATTTGCTGATTTTTCATAGGCTGGGATGGAAGTAAGGAGCAAGGCTGGTTTGGTAAAGAAAGAGAGAGCGAGAGAGAGAGAGAGAGGGAAATGCTTTATAAAGACTGTGGACAGAGATATCATCTTTACAATGTGTTGTTTTTTGACTGTTTTTTTAGTTTTCGTTTTTCTTAGTTTTTTCCTGAAAATGACCCAGCCACCTATCTTTCATAAGTAAATTTGAATGTTGAATAAACAAATGAAAATGTAAAACCACTGGGATGAATCTCACAAAACCTGTCAAGAACATGTACATGTAATTTTTCACCCCAGAATAATAAATAAAATAAAAAAACATTATTTTACACAACAATTTTGTGTATTTTTAAAAAAATACAAATGTAATGATAAATCAAACAACAATCACTCCTCCATTTTCATTACGCTAATACAAAAATCCCATTATCATTACTGTAATACAAACATAAATAATGATACTATTTAGCTGTTAAAATATTTGTACTTTATGGTAATATTTGGTGCGCTCCCTTTAATTTATGCTGATTTAAAAAAGATAATGATATAATGCCTTTAATTTATACTCATTTAACCCTCATGTAGTGTTCCGGTCATTTTGACCCAAAGAGGATATTCTTTTGCTTGAAAATGCTAGTTAATGTTATCCTATTGGATTAAAACTTGTGCTTTAATATTTAACCAGGAAGGTTGTTTTGAAATGCTTTTATTTTTACAAAATGGCACAAAGTCACACTTGTGGTGTTCCCGATAAATAGCTTATAAATCTCTCATTATGCTACATTATCACCAAATATTGGAATAGTTATTTTTGCCAACTTGAAAATGGCCATTGAAAATGAATGGGGGAGATTAAAAATAAGAGAAAATTTAGTGTTCAGGAACATGTTCATCATGCTCATTCATATTCACATATGTGTATGTGTGCTTGCAAATATAAAGTCATCGGACTAAAACCAACACATGCACATGCACACAAAAATACACACATGCTCAAGTACATGTACAAACTCTTTTGAGTATTACATGCTTTCTTTTTCACAGAGATGAACTTTGTCATACCCTTAACTGCATCCAACATCCATTCATCCATCCAACATTTCCACACACACACACAAACACACGCATAAGCACACACATGCTCACAAACTCTTTGAGTATTACATGCTTTCTTATATGTTCGTGTTCACATATGAGCATGTGTGCTTGCGTACAAAGGCCTTGGATCTGTGCATGCGCATATACATACACAAAAAAACATGCACACACTCACTCGCACGCACACACAAACACACACATGCTCACATACGCACAAGAGAGACGAGTATGAAATTGGTTAATAATGAATTTGTGATTCGGTCGATGCACTTATTATTCCTGTATCATCACTATTTCAGAGGTTTGTTGTGGTGGGCCCTATGATTTGCTTCTCCATTAGGAATAAGCGGCATGTCCTTCATTGGCGTGTCGAGTTTTTTGTTTTAGTTTGTTGTTTTTGAGCAGAATCATTGGTTAGAACATTGTCTCGGAAGCACCCCCGAAGTTTGGAGGAATTGCCAATGTAATTGATTGTTCTCTTTTGCTTACAGGAGATAGGTACCCGCCGCTGTATGCTCGAAGATTAAGGTCGACTTAGTTTTTTGTAAATTAGTGAGGGTTGGGGAAGTTCTAATCTATGGGGCATTTTTCCTCTCTGTTTTTTACAGTTGTGAATGTAAGGATTTGTTTCTAATTTAGTGAGTCTCTTTTGAGTGCGTAATCGTTAATTGAGGTACCTTTACCTAATAAGGGCTTCTTAAAATCTTAAAATCTCCATCTAAATGAATGTTAAATTTGTTGTCTAAGTTCAATTGTTGGATGTTGTGACACATTATGGCATTGGCCTTATGACGAGCAAAAAGTGCTTGTAAGAGTGTATTCGAGTTTCTATCCGATTTAGTTGAATCTCTAGATTCGCCAGTTCCGCTGTCTTCAGCTGTAATGCTGACTTTTGAATAGTGAATTGAGTTGGCCATTCTCCACCTTGAACCCCGTAAAATGGCGTTCCAGATGGAGATTGAAAAATTAAAATTAGATCAAGAGACAATATTGGCTCCAGATTTAGAAAAGAGGAATATATATATCTCCAACAACAGCAGCTGAATCTGATTAAACAAGGTAAAATGAAAACGTTTACCGATGAGGGTGACCATGATGGTTTGATAGGTGGTGATCTAACCCTCCGATATTACACATGGCCGCATACTTGCATTCAGTGTCATTGTTCAGTAAGGAGGATGTGGACATCTTCTTTATCCCGTTGCAGACAGTCAATCCTGGCCAGAAACTGAGTGTGTTCTGATGCTGCAGTGCGTATTTACAGGTAAGGTGCAGAAGGCTTATTCTCTTAGTCTTGCCGATAGTTAGGACTATGATAAAGTTAAATCTGCAGTTCTGAAATTGTACAAACTGGTTCCCAAGGCATATCGCCAGAAATTTCTGCTCTGAGAAAACATCCTACTCAAACACATGCAGGAGTGGTCTACATGTTGGTCTTCCTATCATTATGAGGACTCTCCATAGACATAATGATTTTTATAATGTACAAACAATAGATTCTATCCCATAACCCTACCCCTAAACCTAACCCTCACAAAAAACTTTCTGAATTTTTACATTAAAAAAAAAACAGTTTATTATGTTTTTTTTTTTAAGCGATTTGAATTATGGGGACACTAGAAATGTCCTCATAAACCAGATATATAGCATAATACCCTTGTAATTACCAGTTTGTAACCTAAAAAATGTCCTTGTAAACTACCCCAAATTGCCCCCCCCCCCACCCCCAAACACACACACACCAGAACTGTCTTTGCCCCACAGAGTCCATAGAATTGTGGTGCACTCAGTCAAAGATGACTAGCATTGAAAATTAAAGGAGAGAATCACAAAAAAAAAAAACAGGAGTTATATTTTTAAATGTTTTAATTTTCTTAAAAGGGGCACAAAGTAACACTTGTGGTGTTCCCTGTCAAATCTGACCATTGTGACAAAGAAATCTGGCACTGTTCATATTTCAGTTACATTTTCTAATCAACAACAAACCAAATTAACAAACACCTGGAGGTTTTGTGTCCTCATGCACATGACTGACAATAGCATTTGCATGTGCCTTGCAAATGTGTGCTCTGCATTTGAAACACACAAACCTTGATGAAAGAAAGATCATCAAAGAAAGATTCTATTGGACAGGGGTCACTGTGTGGCAAAGACAGTTCTGGTGTGTGTGTGTGTGTGTGTTGTGTGTGTGGTAATGTTGGATGCAGTTCAGGCTAGGATGAAGTTAATCTACATGAAAAAGAAAGCATGTAATACTCAAAAGAGTTTGTTCATGTCCGTGAGTATTGTGAGTTATTGCGCATGTGTGTGAGTTATTGCGCATGTGTGGGAGTATGTGCATGTGGCTGAGACCACAGGTCCGAGGCCTTTATGTTTGCAAGCACACATGCACATATGTCAACATGAACATGATGAGCATGCTCCTGAACACTAAATTCTCTATCTATTCTCTAAACAAAATTTTTTATCTTCCCCATTCATTTTCAATGGCTGGTCATTTTTTACTTTGTGCCATTTTGTACAAAATAAGAGCATTTCAAAACAAATTTCCTGGTAATACATTAAAGCACACTATAAATGTGTGATAAAGTACAGAATGTTTTCATATTTTATTAAATATTGCCAAAATTATCCAAAAATAATTCTTTTATCACTCAAAAACTAAGGCCTACGATCAATAAGTTCCAAAAAGAAATACAAGGTGGTAGTGCTCAGGTGGTAGTGCTGGTCGGCTGCTAATCGCAGGTTTTGCAGTTCAGTTCCCGGCCCACACAACTCCACATGCCGAAGTATCCTTGGGCAAGACACTGAACCCCAAGTTGCTCCCAATGGCAGGCTAGCGCCTGCATTGGTGTATGAGTGTGTGTGTGTGTATGAATGAATGGGTTATTGGGACACAGTGTAAAGCACTTTGGTAACCTCTAAGGTTAAAAAAAAGTGCTATATAAGTGCAGACCATTTAAAGGTCGGTCATTTTTGACCGGGAACACCACAAGTGTGACTTTGTGCCATTTTAAACTAAATAAAAACATTTCAAAACAACATTAAACATTGGTTAAACATTAAAGCACACTAGTGTGATAAAGTACAGAATGTTTTCATATTTTATTCAATATTGCCAAAATGATCCAAAAATAATGCTTTTATTGCTCAAAAACGGAGATACACAAGCTCAGTTCAATGAAGCCTACGATCAATAAACTCCAAAATGAAAAACAAAACCTGTGCTAACTGAAAGAAAACAAGTTGACAAAAATATCTAATCACAATGGGCAAGACACTGCTCCCAGTGGCAGGCTACCTTGCATGGCAGCTCTGCTGTCATTGGTGTGGGTGTGTGTGTGTGAATGGGTGAATGAGATGCAGTGTAAAGTGCTTTGGTAACTGCTAAGGTTAAATAAAGGTGCTATATAAGAGCAGACCATTTATTTACCATATCATTTCTTATTTTTTCTAATGATTTTGGGGTAAAATGTGACTTAGGACTGTCCTACTAAAGCTTTTCCTTCTAAGATCTTTTAAAAGGTTTTCAAAAGTAAGTTATATCATAACAAGTGTTGATTGCTCATAGGTTTGATCTTGGAACAATTTGAAAATCCACAAAACCACCCCAGTGATGCAATATATAATATAACAATTAGTGTAGACCTCTTCCATTTTCTGACAATTAGGATGCTATGCTTTTTGATGGGAGAAACAACTTTTTAATCACCATATGCAGCTCTGCTAATTCAGCTGCTCTGAAGTGCTGTCAAGAAACAATTGACTGAATATGGTCTGAAGTGATCAATTGTCTTTGGTCTCTAGACGAACTTCTCATTTTCTGCACATTCCGCCGTCTGTTTGATTTAATTAAGCTGGCCTACATTCTCCTGATTGGTTGTAAACATTAATATGACAAAAAATAACTTTGTCGATGTTTACTGTTATGTTCGGAGGTACGTTAAATTGATCAGCTATAGAGAGGCAGGTGCCTCTGATTTGAGCCTAGTCGGAGATATCAAGAGCGGCCTTTTCTGAAAACTAACACTTTTTAGCATTGATTATTTCGATTGTTATTATTTTAGTAAAAGGTCTTGTGGATTTGATTTGCTGCTAATTGGTTGGTTTTCAATTAATTTATTTTGACCATTAAAAGTTATTCAAGTCCTCAATGATTTTTGCTTCTGTCTTTGAGTCAAATTTCACCCTGTGAATCTGGTGGCCTATAAATTACAGTGTGACGGACTCATCGCTGAGCTCTGAACTCATGGTTCCATACATTGAGTCAACTCTTAAAGTGGGTATAAATACAGCACATCTCTGAGCAAAACACAGACGTCCATCCTATTTACATCAGCCTGCGGCAAGGTACAAATTTCATACCCTTGACTGATGGAGAACGCACTAACGTTATTTTGGCTGTAGTAGCATATTTATGTTTGTAGTTGTATTGAGAGCCTGTGGGGGGTTATGGGGTCTCAGCTGGGTTGTACGGTGCTTTATGGCTCTGTCCTTTTTTAAACCCTGTGCCCTCCCTCCCCCTGCCTCTTCCCTGGCACCCAAGTGCAGACAAGCCCCATTAACCCCTGGATGCCTCTCACTGGGGCCAGTGTGTGCTTAAGCATCGACGTTAGCGTAAACGATGTCCTCGTGCCTGGAATGAGCTTTGCACAGTTTAATAGAGGTCTGCTGGTCCACATTAATACAGTGGTGCTGGAGAGGGCAGAAGGCCACTCCCTGTGATGGGCTCCTGTCATATCTCTGTGTTGGCAACACATTCAGGCAAGTGCTGAATTCTAAAGGCTCAAAGCTCAGACACTATGAATGCACTGCTAAGCAGTATGGCTTTCTTCTGTCTGAATGACTAAATCAGAACCAAAAGGAAGGCTGGGGTTAAATACAATATTGGATTTGTTTATGGACATTTTGACTGCAGATTGCATATTGTAACATTATGTCACTTTGTATGTAAAATCTAAACACTTTTTTATTACAATAAACATGCAATTAGTATTATACATAAGTATAATTTTGTAAATAAATACAAGTAGTACAATGTGTAAATGCTTTCTCCTCTCCAAATTTAATATGCAGAAACAAAAGAAAGCTGTTATTAGGTTGATACCCCTGAAAGGTGTAAACACTGTGGCTTTGTGATGCTTTCACATTGGTTTGTATGTTTGAGCATCAGAAACAGCACGACATAGCAACATTGGCTGAACCAATGGCATTAGTTTGGGGTGGGACTATATATTTGTCCGACCAATTCAAGATGAGGGGAGTGTTAGGGAAACATTGTAATTTTTTTGCAATTCAGTCCAATGATGCTATTGAGGTAGAATTGATACACTTAACATATAACAATGGCTCTGAAAGCTATTGTAATCGTTAGGCTTGGAAGCGAAGCCTTTTCCACGCATCGATAATTTGAAAATGTTCCTTATGTTTATCAATATATCAGCATTTTCCAGATATAAATAGGGCTGCTCATTGCATAATAGTACTTTCAGTTATTTTTCTCAACACAACTTTGGTAAAGTGTGAGTGGCAGGACAAATTAAAGGGGGTCGCACACCAGACACACCTGGCAGATGAATTGGCACGTTTTAAAATTAGAAACAATTATTTCTATGAGGGTACACACATACTGCCACCACTCGCCATCTCCAGAGACTGCTTAAAATTCAGCAGCACCACGGAGATCAACTCACATAGTTTCCCATTAAATTCGACCCAAATCATTATCAAAGGACAAAGCTTATTTACTCTAGCCATCACTGGATGATACAATATATTGTGTATATATATCTTTCATATAGCCTACAAAATGTGTTTTCAGTTACAAGCAGTGTTGGTTACAAGTAATGCGCATTACATAATCAGATTACTTTATTCTAACATGTTGCTTTTGAACACCTCTACTTTCCCTGTATTGTGAGAAATCAGGAGTAAAAGTTTGCAAACTTCGGGGAGGAGACGCAGTGCATGATGGGCATTATAGTTCTATAGAGTGTGGGGCCAGAAACTATTTAGCAAATATGAATAACTTCTATTTAAATGAATGGGAGAAACTGGAATGGCCAACCAAGAGGCTCTAGCACCCAACAGTGAATGGATGTAGAAAGGAAGTCCCACCTTGCAGGTAAAAGAGCTAGTCACTTTTTAGATACAGACATCATCTGTCAATCAACTCGCTGACACACATAAGCATTAGCTATACAAGCAGGGAAAATTGCTTGTTTTAGCGTAATATGAGGATAACATTCGTTTGAGTGAATCGTGATTGAAATATGATTATAAGACTAGTCTTCCACTGGCCATGACATGATACACAGGGTGTAACTTACTGAGTTTTGCAGCTGAACTGCTTTGTGTTACAGCTCCCCATAACTGGGAAAATGGGATGCGAAAATTTGACTCTGGATCAATGGCTCCGTGCAACGTTCTACATCGAATGTGTACACAGAGAAACTGTCTTAGATTCTAGTCTAGTTAAGTCATTTTAATTTGTATACCACTTTTCACAACACACATGAAACATGCATTCACAACACACAGGACATCATGCGTTAACAAAAAATGTAACTCTAAAATCTATAAAGTCTTAGAGGGATCATTGTGTAGTTTGATTAAATATTATTGTAAATTGTGTATACAAATTAAATAATTAAATAATAATTGTATATAGAAACTCTGTGAGCAAGCTGAATGCGACTGTAGCAAGGATGTTGGTTAATGGAGAAAAAGTATTTCATTTCAAGAGTGTAGTCCATCAATAGACAAAGGTGTTGCAAGCAGAGATCAATGAGGTGCATCTCAGTTAAACTGGGAAGTTATTTCGGTTAGGTTCGGTGGGGTCCATTCTAAATCCAAGGTTTAGGCAGTAGCATATGAAGTATCCAATGTCTTACAGTTGGAGTTGGCATCAGTTAATCGGGATATGAATCCTGAGGTTTAGACATGGAAACAAATAGAATAATATTAGTGTAGATGCCATTAAATTTTATGCAGATTTATATATCATGATAAATGTTTCTGGTTCCAGCAGACCTAACTAAAGCAGCCTAATTGTGAGTTGATGGATAAATTAGGTGTATGTCTGGCTAAATAGTTGAGTCTTTAATCTAGACTTAAACTGAGTGAGTGTGTCTGCAGTGTTAGGGAGATGATTCCATTGTTTATTGTCAAATATGAAAATGATCTACCAACTTTTGTGGATTTTGATATTCTTGGAATTATTAAGAAGTAATAAGCCAGAAGTTTGTTATCATAATGTGACAGACGTGACAGAATATAGCATGTCAGAAGGTCACTTAAGTACTGTGGAGGTAGTCCATTCAAAGCTTTGTATGTAGTTAAAAGAATTTAAAAATTAATATGAAATTTAATAGGTAGCCAATATAATGATGATAAAATTGAGCGAAAATTATCATATTTCTTGGTTATAAACAGCATTTTTAACCAATTGAAGGTTATTTATTGAACTTGCTGGACATCCTCCCAGTAATGCATTACAATAGGTCATGAATGCATGAATTCTTTTCGGATTCAGCAACAGAGAGCATGTGTAGTAACTTACCAATATTTTTGAGGTCGAAGAATGCTGTACATTGGAAATTTGATTTTCAAAGATTGGTATCAAATTTTGATATTGTGAGCAGACTTATAAAGCAAAGGCTTATATATGATTGGCTAGGAGTTACCTAGCTAATGGTACAATGATGTACAGCTGATAGTCTTCCCGCTAGGACTACACTGTGCTTACATTTCTTTGCTGAAGAAGACGACATAACAGTACATCCATGGAGAGTCAAATTATATTTTAGCTGCTCATTTTTAGAGGTTTTATCAGAATTGAGTAGAAGGAATGGCAATCCAATGTTTGATTTCATTGATACACTCTGCTAATTTGGAGAATCGTGAATTTTTGTTGGGTTTAGAAGAAATATAAAGTTGGATAACAGTGGAAATGTCTAGGTTACGTATGTAACCTCTGTTCCCCGATGGAGGGAACGAGACATTGTGTCAGAGAAGCGACACTAGGGGTCTCTCTTGAGCGCCGAAATATGCCTCTGACTTATGAAAAAAGGCCAATGAGAAGTTGGCAGACAGTATTTGCATACTCCGCCCCCGGACATACGGGTATTTAAGCAGGCAAATACTGGAGATCACTCAGGATTTTTCTGAGGAGCCGGAAATGGTCCGGCCATACCAGTGGCTCGGCTCTGTGACATGGCGGGGAGGACACAATGTCTTGTTCCCTCCATCGGGGAACAGAGGTTACATACGTAACCTAGACGTTCCCCTTCTGTCGCTCTCTCGACGTTGTGTCGGAGAAGCAACACTAGGGGTCCCACTTAAATCATGCCATGCGCTGGGCCGTGTAGGTGAACTGCTGATACAGAAGCAAGCAGGTATTCTCACGTGCAAACGCGACCACCTGTATCAGGCTGCACGTACCCTTCCCCAATGCCCCATTAAAGTCATCAGAATCCTTCTGGTTACCCTAGTGAGAGGAACAAGGTGATGCTTGCCAACCTGGGAATGGGCCAAGCCTGGCTGGGCCTCTTTTCTCTCTATGTTTCTCGCATAGAGCAATCACGGCCGGGGCCCTTACATGCATTAAGGGAAGGGGGTCTTACCCAGTTTCCTATTCTTTCAGGGGGAGAAGACCCTGCAAAGACCACACCTACCCTGCAGGGGGAGGTAACGGTGGCGAATACATCACATGGCCGCTTAGGTCCTATGTGGGAAAGGTGGCGCGGTGGTAGATTCAGCCTCGGAGATGGGGGAGTTGCTACAGCACGGCGACCGAGGCAGCTGGAACTGCCTAAGGGAGACACGGGAGTCCACTCGTGAGGGGACAGTACCACGGAGATGACACACAGGGGGAGTCCACGTTGGAGGCCTTTAACCTGTGGAGCACCTATTCCAGTACAGGGTAGATTAAGTACCCATAGTGGATTGGGTTGAGTTCCTGCGCTGAACTGCGGACCCATGAGGGCTAGGGAGGAATCAACAAGGGATCCTGGGCGCAAGCGATTCACCCGGCCAGTTCGTCAGCGTGTTACCGAGTTCTACGGGCTCAGACCTGAGAGAACACGAGACGATACCTACTCAACCAGGAGATTGTAAAATCTCGCGAAGGTATTAGATGTTGCCCACCCTGCTGCTCTACAGATGTCTGCTAGGGAGGTGCCCCTGGCTAGTGCCCACGAGGACGCAACACTTCTGGTTGAGTGTGCTTGAACCCGCGGGGGGGGGGGCACGGCCTGGGTGTGATAAGCCAATGAAATGGCGTTGACAACCCAGCGGGCGAGCCTCTGTTTGGAGACAGCGTTCCCTTTCTGCTGTCCCCCTAAGCAGACAAAGAGCAGCTCAGAACGTCTAGAGCTCTGCGTGCAGTCCAAATAGATACGCAAAGCACGTACCGGACACAGCAACGAAAGGGCTGGGTCTGCCTCCTCCTGGGGCAGCGCTTGCAGGTTCACTACCTGATCTCTGAAGGGCGTGGTAGGAACCTTGGGCACGTAGCCCGGTCGCGGTCTTAGGATTACATATGTGTCTGCTGGACCAAACTCCAGGCAAGTGTCGCTGACAGAGAACGCTTGCAGGTCCCCGACCCTCTTGATGGAGGCGAGCACGATCAGTAGGGCCGTTTTGAGAGAGAGGGCCCTGAGTCCAGCTGAGTCTAGCGGCTCAAAGGGGGTCTCTGGAGGCCCGTGATGACCACTGAGAGATCCCAGGAGGGGAACGGGCTTGGCCGGGGGGGATTTAGCCTCCGGGCGCCTCTTAGGAACCTGATAATTAAGTCGTGCTTACCCAGAGACTTGCCGTCTACTGTATCGTGGTGAGCCGCGATGGCTTCTTTGTATGGAATGCATTTCATAGCAGAAGAGAAAGTGGCTATCAAAAAAATAATGCAAATGTAATGTAACGCTTTACTTTCCATAAAAATGTACTTTTTAATTAATTAACATACTTTTTTAAGGACTAACACCATATTCTAATGAGTTACTTTTAAAAGGAACATTACCCAACACTGGTTACAAGAATGTCTTTACTATTACAGTTTGACAGCTTTAATGAAACCTATTCAAAGCCACATACAGAGAATTTGCATAATAATTTTGAATAAAAACTACAATTTGTACAGTTAAACCAGTTTCATACATTAACCTGCAATCTCATCAACGTCACTTTGTTCATTCTTGAAGAAGTACAAAAACCTTCAAAACTTTTTTAAATGGCAACTAGATCCACAACTGCCACCTGCACCACATCAATGCTTCCTGTGTTGTAAATTTTATATCACCCTTTTGTGGTCTTTCAACGGTATTACGCCAGACTTCATGAAACAAGGGCAACTGAGTGAATTGGAAAGGATACAAATTAGGCTTCTAATTTAAATGTTAGCTAATGTTAATATATCCACTCCTCCAAAATATAAAGATCAAATAACGTACTGATCAATAATCGATAAATCAATATTTTATTATGGCAAGTAATTTTTTTGTTGTTGTTAATTCTCAGTTGTAGGGCAACATCTTGCAGTCTTTTAGTCTTTCCTACACTGTATTTTTACATTTGCAATTGTGTTGTTGACATGAATTACTTTTGGGAAGTTGACATGTCTTGGGGTCTGACATGCTATACTCTATATGACCACGTAAAACAGCATTTTGCTAATTATTTTCTCATTATTGCATGCAGGTTTTATGATCTCATATTAATTGAAGGACTACATGGGTTATTTATACTTTTAAAAATTCACATCACTTAAATTTAAAATGGTGTAGAACTTAAAACAAAAGTGACCAGTTACATGACCCAAGATATTCACTTTCCCTTTTACAGTACATTCATTCAAATTTTAACCTAGAATCTTGATATTGATAAAATAGTCTCATAGACATGTTATCCATCAAATATTTTTTTTTTTACTCTCCTCTCAGTTTGCATAATTTATTACTTTGCAAACCAGTGTCTGTGTTACTGCATCTCTAAAGTATATAGCTCTCCCACGACTTCTCAACTTCTACAGCTTTTCTTCTCCTCAAACTGCTTTTTCACCATCCCTCCTCTTCCATCCTACACTTCCCATCTCTCTTGCTTTCTCTCTCTCTCTGCTCTCTGTTTCTAGGCCTGCACAGCCGTCACTCTAAATTATTTTCAATGAGCTCCTTTATAGCATGCGCCAGATCTCAGCTCCAACCCATCACTGAGCGCCATGCCACAGATGCGGTCTGCATTTCTATCAGCCCTGAGCCTTCTGTGTGCTATTAACCTCTCTCTCTCTTTCTCACTATCTCTCTCTCTCTCTACCTCTTCTTATTTCAGCATCTCTATTTCTGTTTCTCAATCTTTTTTCTCCCCCTCTGCTCCTACCCCATTTTGTCTCTCCTTCCCCCCATTTTTCTCTCCATTCTAACACGCCCTCCCTTTACCCTGCATGCTTTCTCCCTGACCCTGCTCCCCCCTCTCTCACTCCTTTCCTTCAGTCCTGCTGTACCTGTTCTGACTGTAGCTCTGACAGACCGAGGAGCCCAGAATGATTTATTTCTGTTACATTCAAACTAGAACAAATAAGAAAAAAATCTAGACAAATAAACACTTGACACTAGTTTATTTAAAATACGAATAAATGCTAATGTTAACTCTAAAATGATGACACCTGTGCTGACATAGGTGACAACAGGTCTAGTTGTCATGCTTTTTACTCCAGTGAGTGTTTCTCTGAGAAGCTTTACATTTGAAAGTCAATTTTAGGTTAGTATATACCTTAAAGACTTGAGTACAAAAAAAGCTGTTGAACATTTCCACCATTATGCCCATGAAAAATAGATATAGTACATTAAACACGTTCGACTTTAACGGGCCATGTTGTTACACTATGTGGGGTAAATTGTCACAATCTGCCATTAAATAGCTTGTTATAGGGTTTTCAGCAATAAATTAAACAATAAATTTTGTAACTTAATATGAAATGGCAAAAAAATAAAAGTAAGCTACAAAAATATTAAGCAATTATTTTGACCAATTGAAATTGTTATTAATGAATTTAAAACAATACAATGATTGACAAGCCTGACATTTATGACAACCAACCTAACATTTATTAAAAATACCATTGTCCTGAGAACATAGTTCAATCTTTCAGTTAAAATCTACCTTTATTTTATAGTTGCCCCTTGATGGAATGCGTCCCACTGTGATATCATTGTGTTCACTTGTTTACACAAGAGCTACAGTATTATAAAATATAAAGAGTATTAATTTCATTTTGTAGAATAGAATCTAAATTATGTTTTGAACAAGGTCTGAAACCAATATACAGTATAAACCTTTGCTGGAGAAAAGCAAGCATTTGTGTAATTTGACTTGACCCAAAACCACATTGTTACAGAGAAAGCAACTTCCCAGAGTGACAACTAGCCCCGGTCATATCTAATAATAAAAAAACAGTAAACAAATTTGCATTTGTCTTTTGAAACCAATGGTGCCCTTCTAACACTTTCTTTACTTTTCCTTCAAACTGAGAGAACGTCTCAAACTTAAACTTCACACTGAAGTGTTAATGACAGTTTTGCTAACTGTGCTATTACCCCTGGGCAGGATTACACTTTGTAGGGTAAAGTTTGAGCATAAAAAACAAGCAAATAAGAGAAGTTCACTCCATTATTGTTTGAAAGGCTCCTGGGCTCACTGTCTTTTCTTATCAAAGCAATTTTAAAAGAACAGAGACAGGGTGCCACACAACACAATTAGCCTCCATTACAGATGTACATTACTGTCCCCCTGTTGCAGGCAGATTGTAGGTAATCTAGGACACAGTGACTGTTATCTGTTTAATGTGAAAATACATCTCCTTACGGACCATGTCATGTTGCCCCAGGCCCATTCAATTTCATCTCATCAGCGGGCAAAGCAGTAATCCCATTCTGCATGCTACTCCTTTTTCACAGCGAATAATTTAGATTTTACCTGATCTTAAGGAGTTAATTAGTTTGACAATATTTGATATTTCTGTCATCACATATTTCCCCAATCATTGTCTTCCCTACAGGCCACCATAGCAGCCTGTAGACTACAGAGCACATGATTTCTAAGACACACTCACTTGATTGTCCATGGTCTTTGTCATATTCTTCTGAGTGTGCATTAAAATTAAAGTTTATTTCGCTTTAACAGTGAGCAACAATGGATTCAATAATTGATAACTTTGTTTTTGATATTCATGTTGTTCTTTTATATGATTGCTACTTAAATGAGATGCCATAGTGTTGCATTATCTGTTTCATTTTAGTCATACATTATTTTACAAATCAGATACACAGTATTAGCATATTTGCATTGTTTTGCAATGCAAACAAACAAACAAAACAAATATAAGGTTCCATTCGTTCACGTTAGTTAATGCATTAGATATCATGAACAAACAATGTACAAATATTTTTTTTACAGCATTTATGAATCTTTGTTAATGTTTTTTCCCCTTCGGTCACTCACTGGACGTTGTGTCAATGAAGTGACACTAGGGGTCGCTCCTGGGAGCCCCAGACATCTCTGATCTTTGAGAAAGGGCCAATGAAAATTGCCGAGTGGAATTTGCATGCCACTCCCCGGCATATGTGTATTCAAGGAGCTGGAATGCATACAGACTTCTTCTTCGGAGCCGAACGTTTGTATTCACTGAACTGAATTACTCTGCCATCCATTCATCTCTAGCTCTTACAAGCTGTTGTTATCTATGGCGTTTTGCAGCGGTTCTCCCCCTCTCGCACCGGTATTGTGAAGAGAAACACCCCTGGGTGCTTCAGCAGCAGAAAATATAATATTTTCTAAAAGAAAAAGAGCGTATTTTCTCTAAAAGAGAATATATTCCTACTAATAGAGTGGCACTTACAAAAGTGTCTTTTTCAAGATGCCTTTTCAGTTTGTGTGCTATTCCGATCGCTCTCTCACGTGTTTGGGTGCTACCCATGTGGAGACGGCGTTCTTGGATGGTTCATGCCCTCATTGCGAGAGCATGACCATGGCTACAATGCGATTGTGGCTTTCCTTCGTTAGAGTGAAAGCCACCCCAGGGGCTCCCAGCTCGGCAGAGTTGTTTGGCACTGGGGGTGATATGGAGCCTTCAATGGAAGCTTCTCTGCCGGGAAACCTCCCTCGGACCTCCCATTCTCCAGCACACTTGTATGCCCTGTTCAGGTTCTTGGTTGAGACCGTGGGCCCGACTCAGGGCGAGCTCATGGCTCTTCCTCGGGCCAGAGCGCCACTCACGATCACACTTCGCCCCCGTTCCTTTCTTCCTGGAGTTGCACGAGTAGCTTACGCGGTCGTGGTGGGCAACTTTTACTGCCCACACCAGAATTGCTAACTCCTCCACTCTTACTACCCTTGACGGTGGGGTGGCAATGGGGTACTCGGCAATTTCTCAGGTGGATCAGGCGGTCATGGTGGACTTGTGCCTGCAGAGTGCCGCCACCTGGCGAAGTCATCCAAGGCTCCCGTCCAGGGCCTTTAGGCTTACGTCATCGCCTACGGTGCTGCTGGAAGCACTGCCTCCACCCTGCATGCCATGGAACTCCTGCAAGTGCACCAAGCCAAGGTAAAGAACTGCACGAGGGTAGTCCTGACTCAGGATAAATGCAGAAGCTGCGCTCATCGACCGATCTCGCCCTCCGAGTGACAAAGGTTACGGCTCTGGCACAGCTCAAGACCCCACACCCTGTCTGCTCGGCGCCAAGGGCGTCCCCCTGCAGAGGTAACAGCAGCTCTGCAACAGCCCACCCCATTGGGACGGTCTCGGAGTAGAGCAACCCGCAGGAAGCAGATGCCAACTATCTTACAGCCAGCCGCCAAGAACCCGAGAAAGGCTTCGAAGCGTGATGGCCTGGTGCGGTGGCTATGAGGCACACAGAGCTCTGCCCGTCTCACACCACCAGTCCACATAACACAGTTCAGTAGTCGTGGTGTTTTCCATAGGGACCCCTAGTGTCACTTAATCAACACAACATCAAGTGAGTGACAGAAGGGGAATGTCTTGGTTACTGATGTAACCTCCGTTCCCTGATGGAGGGAACGAGACGTTGTGTCCCTCCTGCCACAACACCGAACTACCTGCTGAATCATCCGGGACCTTATCTCAGCTCCTCAGTGCAAAACCTGAATGAGTGTACGCATTCCAGCTCCTTATATACCTGTATGTATGGGGGAGTGGCATGCAAATTCCACTCGCCAATTTTCATTGGCCTTTTCTCAAAGATCAGAGATGTCTGGGGCTCCCAGGAGTGACCCCTAGTGTCACTTCATCGACACAACATCTCGTCAGGGAACGAAGGTTACGTCAGTAATCAAGACGTTTGTAAAAATGCAATTGTTCATTACTATTTCATGTTAGTTCATTGTGGATTAACTCATGTTAACACATACAACTTTTGATTTTAAAAATGTAATGTTGAAATTAACATTAAACAAGATGAATGGATGCTGTAAAAGTATTGTTCATTGTTAGTTCATGTTAACTAATGTTGTTAACTAATGATATCAAGTGGAACTTTATTGTAAAGTGTTTCCCTTTTTCAGTGTAAAATACTGAAACATCCTCAAATCTGAAATATTTAACTTTTTCAGTGTTAAAATACATTCTTCTATCCCTGTTAAATATGTAAGCCTAAAATAAACATAAAATAGGTTCATTTTCTCAAAACTGTAAAAATTGTGTCTCTGTGGCACTATGAAAATTCATGTGTTTGTTTTGAGCGACCCACTTAGACCCGCCCCAACAATGTTACTCAACCAATGGCGAGAGTTGAGGATGGGAATATCTCTTTGTTTGATCAATGGCAGTTGAGGGGCATATTCAGAAAGCTGTATTGAAAACATTGTTTAATTTTGAAATTCCATTCGGTGGCGCTAGTATAAAAATAAAATTACATTCTTCAGCTTTAAAATAAGACAAATGGACCTGGTAAGCAAAATTACATAAGATATCAAGTCTTGTTTTTAAAGAATGCATCTTTCATTTAAGTGTATTTTGACCTGTTTAATTGTCTGATTTGTCACTAGTTTTAACCACAAGGGTCAATGATGTGACACTCATTTCTATTTTGATATATTAAGTTATTTAAAAATACATAAAAAATGCTATTCACACAAAACAATTAGGTGGTGTAACCAACATGTAGGTTAACATTTTCTTTTCACGTGACAAAAAATAAAATAAAATATTAAAATCAGACATTTTGACATTTTTATGAAAAGGCATTTTCATGACACCACAAATGTATGATATTTGCAAACTATATTTTTTACCTTGAAAAATATTACACAACTTAAATATTCATAACAAAAAAACATACTGTATTTTTATTAATAATTAAGTTGTGTACACTCTCATGTACTCAAGGTGCTTGGAAGTTATTTTAATACATTTTACTTGATGGTTACACCAAATTACAAGTCATTAAATACTTTTTTTGTAGACAGTGCTATATATTTTATTATTATTATTATTTATGCAACCAACATGGACACAAAGATTACATTTATTCGAACTTGACTCATGTTTCAAACTAGATTTTTTAAAGATTTCTCAATCTCCTCAGACAGCCTTATTTGTCAATTAACCTCATTTTTTTTTTACACCCATTTTTGCAGTGTGTTGGCTTTTAAGGCTCTGTATTGTTTTTGATAAGGATGTTCGGTTTGAATGTCCACAGAGACTTCTGAATCTGATGTATACAGAACATCTACCTGGTAAAGCACTATTATTTGTCTTTGGTCTTAAACCAATCTTTGTTCACCGCCATAGTGTATGTCTGAATCATTTAATCTCTGTGAGAGATAGCAAAAGGGGATTGTCTTCCCGTCATTTCCTTGTGAGTTATTATTTGTTTTTCCATAGCTTTGCCACTGCCATTGTCATATATGAAGTCAGACACACATATTTATCTAAGCAGCTGACAAGGGTTACCACTTCAGTACATTAGGGTCTGTCAGGCTCACTGAGCAATTTATCTGTCGAAGAGCAGAGCTCACCTACATATGTAGTGGGAACGGATCCTCTCTCCGTTCACTTGAGTTTGTACAATATCGATCAATACTACTCAGAAACATAACGTTGAAAACTAAAACGTGTAGAGTTGAGGTTAACACCCAACTCCTATTACTTGATATCCATAAACAACAACAGAAACGGGGCAATCTGTGTTTGAAGATGGGTTGAGGTGCAGGAAATTATAGAGTACACAAAAGACGAGAGTGAAGTCGCTGTCAATAAAGCCAGTCACAATTATAGCAGACAGTAGTAGCTATTGCATAAAACCCCTTTTCGAAGCACTCCCCCTACTGAATCCCAGCCCCTCTTGTAATAACAGTTTACAGAGAAACACTGCACTGATACATAATAGCTGTGTTATAATTTTCTCTAACAACTCTAATTATGCCTCTTATTGATTCAGCTACACATTTAATAGGAATAGCAACACCTTTTGCATTACGAGTCATTAAAGGTGTAGAACAGTGAAAATTTTAAATTGTGTCCTCCTCATCTGAGCTGGATGTGTCTCTGACAGCATAATTTTGTCTGCAGTTTGGCCACCGTAAACATCACACAACAATCATTTCTCTCTAACCTTTTCTTTTCTCTCAAAGGCGAGACAGGCAAAGCGAGCGAAAGCAAAACAACACAACCCAAAGGTAGAGAAGCTAGTTTTTGTTGACTGCATTTAAGTGGGTCAATTTTTGTATTTTCTTTTTTCCATTCCCCCCATTTCTTTCAGAGTGTTGGCTAGTTATAATTGTGCAAGTGTCTTGGGCTGTGAGCTTGCTGAAGTGGAGTAGTTTTACCCTCTAAATCTCATCCACTTATTGCACTTCAAAATCGTACTTCGCCCCATTTCACTCTCACATGCACACTTTAGTCATACGTATATGGTTGGAAGAATTTTTAAGCTCTTGTAATTTTTTGACTACTATTTAGCTGTCAGTTTAACTGTTTTTTAATGGATAAACATTCTGTAAGATGTATTAGATGGATGGTTTATTAACTCTACCCCCAAACCCCAACCCTAAACTTATCTGTCAGTGGAGTAAAAATGTAATTTGCAACAAAAATGCCACCTTCTAATTTTTTTAATGAATGCGATTACTTCCTGGTTTTCATGGGACCAGAACCCTTGTCTCTGAGGTTTCTTGCAGAATGTGCTATCAGTCAAGCCAGATGGAAATGTGATCACATTTGAATTGAGGAAAAAATGTCTGATGGGGGATAGCACTTGTCAGTAGGGTTACCAACCTTTTTACCAGACCAAAACGGGACATTCCAGCTTTAAATAGGTACAGTGTTTTTCCAGCAGGGCTCTGGCGTAAGATGCTGCACAACAGTTAAAGAGGTCCACCTAGAGCTTGTTTGCATTGTAAAACAATTGGAAAACAGCCCAGACGGACACATAAACTTTGTGAACATCCTCCAATATGCTTAAAATGAAAACCACTTTAATAGAATGACCAGGAAGAACCAAATTTCTATCAATCTTCATTTTTAATAAACACCACTTTTTGACAAAACATCGAATCTGCAATCAATGGAGAAAGACAATATTTTTCTGTCAAGTGTTTTCTTCCCCATAGCTTAGCCTAAGCCTTTTCCATTTTTAAAGCTCAGCAAACCAGCTTTCCATTTTAAATTGGGTTCATCAGTTTGTAGACAGTATATGGCTAATGTATTAAAAATAGAATACAGTATATCACAAAAAAAGAAAAAGAAAAAAAAAGAAAACTGCCTTTTCAGGCCACTGTCTCAGTTCTGTTTAAAGCAAACATCCATTATTTTGGATTTGGAGTGAAAATACTTAACATGAAATTGAGTATTCCTCCTTACAGTGGCATTTTTTTGGCAGTTAATAGTGTTTCTCTCACCGTCATTTTAGAGTCTTTCTTTCAGATGAGCATTGACATCAATGCCATGTCATGTTATTTCAGGAATTACTGGTGTTTTTGAATCACAATGGAGTGATCCATTGCACTCGAATGCTATATGTTTGAAGAAATGATCCTGCTTCTCACAGAAAATGTGCAGTTATTATCATTGATCTTTCCCCCAGCCCCAATCATAATGTCGATTTCCGATGAGATCAGGTTGTTAGGGGACTAGATTTAAATGTATTAAAATGTGTTAATTGGAGCTTATAGTACTAAATTCTTATTGCTAACATAAAGTGAATAAAATTAGCCAAAATATTTTGTAAACAAATATGCAAGGGGTGGGATGTGTGTAGCAGTTTGTGAAAAAAGGGATTTTAAATTCTTTTGAAATCTGCTGAGCTTGTGTGATACCGTGCAGAACTTATTGTTTAAGTTGCCTGTATGAAGCTCAGATTTTGCTCAGGTCTCTCTGCTTGGATCCCCAAAATCTTCCTCACCTCCTTCTCCTGGCCAGTTTGTTTAGAACTGTTCTCGCTCCACTGGTCCTTCAGAAAACTCATGCCCTTCACATGCCCTGCACACACTCCTGGCCATATTTCATTTTTAATACACCAGCTGTAAAAGAAAAACTTAAAAATAATGGTCGTCTTGAACACAGATCATATCTCATCAAAGATAGCTTCTTACAGCTTTGTTTGATAAGTTTAGCCTGTGGATCTTTAACTCAAATTAAAACTCTCATATACAGTGTCTTCATGTATTTTTTTTTTTTTCACATGGATAATACTTACAAATATTTGTAATCTCTTATTTACTCTAATCCTAAAAATATGGAAAGAACTGGAAAGAAAAATAACAAAAGTGATCTCTTTAATATCTCAAATGTATGTCATAGACAGCAATGATGCTATGGAGACCAAATTGAGACTTTCTTTCAATTCTAATGCTTCTCAGATTTTTCACCACAGAAAAAGACCCTGATAATCGTGCATGTGTTTCCTTTTAAATTTGAAAAGAGATCTCTACAATGTACTCAAACTGTGCACAGATTACCAAAGTCTGCAATCAAAAGTCAGAGATGTCAATAGGAACTCTTTCAGGAGTAAATTATCTGAGCTATGCTATACACATGACATTACAGAGTTTCATTTAGTCTCCTGAGTGACTGTACAAATTTTTATGAATTAAAAGCCTTTTACAGTAAACAGAAGTTGTCAGGCTCACGCCAGAGAACTTATTCATAGAAAAGGCATCTTCCTTTGAACTGTCAGTCCAACTGATCAAATCCTTATGTTGTCCCCACAAGCTCCAGAAACAAACACCTCAGCTACTCTCCAGGATAAACATATGTTTTATGTTTTTCTATTTACTATGGCACAGATGTTGTTTATGTTCCTTCTCCTTTGATATTGTGAGGTTCTTCTCAATAAACCAAATGGAACAATGGTGTGAAGTGTGTCTTCAAGCCTGGCAAGCTGTAATCAGCTCTCCTCACAAATTCACCTCCTGTGTCTGTTTACCCCATCAGCCACTTGCCATGAACAGACATTGTGTTGGCGCATTCCTGTCACGTTGGTGGGAGTTTCATTGGCCAACATAGAAGTCCCTGTAACTTTGCTTGTTTGTGGGTTATGGCGAAGCTCGGTGCTGGAATGGTCGTGTGTCTGGGCGTGAGGCCTCTGAGCAGGTGTGTGAGGACAGGAGAGCTGGCTTGTGTTTGGTCCAGCTGGAGGGGCGATGTTGAAGGTATGACAATTGGGTGTGAGAGGGCTGTTCACAAACAAAGGCACACAGAGACGTGGCACTAAACCTCACAAACAGGCAAGCCTCAGATGGTAAGGGAGGCTCTGTTTAATTTTCAGCCAAGCCGTGAAGTTACCCAGCATTGCCAGGGGTCAGTGACACCAAGGTATCGCAGCAGAAGGGCAAGAGTGAACTACTGGTCACTCTTTTTTTTCTATCACAAACCCCATGTAGAGGGTGACAGGATCAAAGACACAGATTCAGTTGGGCTCCTGTTTATCCAGGAGGCTCTAAGAAAGCTGTGATTGTTCGCTAAATAAAAAAGAAAATCTGGGACTAAAAGCAGGACAGCAAAATGTGTTACAAATAATGGCAGATAAAAAGAACAATGACTACAAAATGAGAAAGACCTATATAACCGTCGACTAAATATTTTCATATTCAGCTAGTGTACAGGTTGGTGGGACAACTAGTCAACTAAGTCCTGAATATCTAGATTGGTTTTGGGTTCACCTGACCCTGATCAGACACAATTGTTAGAGGGTGTTCATATAGAATGTGCTCTTGTGTTCAAAAACAGCTGAGTGGAACACAAAAGAATGGAACAGAATGCAGGGGTCACAATAAGTGCTTTTGAAAGTTAAACTATTTTAAACTTTACATGCCGTCTTAAAGGAAAAGTTCACCCCAAATTGTTTATTCTGTCATTATTTACTCACTCTCATGTCACACCAAAAAACGTACAACATTCTTGATTAACACAAAAAGTCTTCACATAGTTTATTAATGTAATGACAGTTAATTGTGACTCCAGTCTGTCAAGCTCGAAAAGGACACTGTGAACCGCAGTAAAATGAATTGATTTTACTCATACAGTATATGGAAGCACAGCGTAGTTCTAGCGGGAAGACTAGCAGCTGTACATCATCACATTATTAGCTGGGTAATTCCTAGCCAATCGCATGTAAGCCATTGCTTTATAAGTCTGCTCACAATCTATCACATTGCTGTTTCAGTTTGCTAACCTCCACCACCCCACCACCACCAGTTGAGTCCTGTCCCGCACAGGGGTAGGCTCCTCGCCCCTGCCTCCTATCTCCGGCAGGACATGACGGTTCTGGGTACAACTCCCTCGGACCACCGAATGGGGCCTATGCCAAAGAGAGAGACATTACTTTCTGTTTTACATTTCTCAAATAAATGGCATCTTAAACTTCACTCAAGCCTGCATGTCTTCCCTATAGAAATACATTTTCTGAAGCCATGTAATCACTTTGTGCAATGTATTAACTAAATTTAAGTCATTATTAACTCTCACATACAATCATATTAATAAAGTACATTTATTTTAGTAAAGTAAATTTATGCCAGTATCTTTCAAAACAAAAAGCAAGTCTTGATGCAAAGACATCCATCTGCTCTAGTAGTGGTGCTTGTTTTAATCTCCTGAAACCCAGGCATGACTGATGTGTGCATTTTCCATTTTCCTTTTGATTTGTAATTAGAAGCACCTAATAAAAAAATTACAATTTCAGACACAGCCTTAGATTTTTTGGCATTTCACCCAAGGACCAAGCCGATCAGAGCCATGTTGTTTTGTCACATGACTCGGTATGTCGAAAGCTTAACCCTTTACTGACAGCTCAGACTGTCCTGAACTTAGATCAGTCGGTTTAAATGAAATTAAATTATGCATAGTGTATAGCGAAGACAAAACACAATGTCCGCACAGATGGACGCAGGTTCCCACATATGCTTTAAAAATGCTTTTTTCGAGGGGTTCAAACTGTCTAAACTCTAAAGCACATCATGTTATCAGTCTGATAATTAAAGAAAAATCTAAAATAAAAAAAGGTAGAAAATCGATCTACTCAACCTATCAATTTTACTATACGGTTGTTGGACCACAAGTTGATAGTCAGCCATCGTGACACATCCCTACCAAAAACACACTCACACAATCAGAGATAGAGACACACGAGACCTTTATGATGGTCACTGGTCTGTGACGTCCCAATAGTGGCCCAACCCAAGGTCAGTGGGCCAGACAGTGCAGTAAGAGGCCTGTGCTTTCTGGGGATAAATGTCTTCCACGTGCCACTGCACCCAACAACCCTCTATCTTTAATCCCTGCTGCTCCAAGTCAACTATATAAACTATTAACTGCACATCCAGTAAATCCCGCCGCAGAAACGGCTGTAAAATTGCACCCCCTAGCAAACTGCACAGTAAACTGCCCTCGCTGTATAACATGATGGGGGCCAAAAAACAGTCATTTCCCTCTACAGGCTTCTCAAATTGAGTCTTATCCACTCTGGCGACAAGGTGCCCCCAACTCACCTGCCACCCCTAGCTTCTCTTTTCCTTAAATTGTACTTTCATCAGCAACCAGGGAGATTGGGTGGAAAGGGCTGACCTTGGAGATGGGATCTTAGCAGGTTTAACAGCAGCTTGTCCCAAAGTCATTCAGTCAGCCTGGCCGGCCAGCTTCATTATACCAGTGATGAGCTGTTAGTCTGCTACAATGGTTAACCTCTCACCCCACGCCACCTCAGAGCAATAGGGTGCCACATAAGGTCTATGACTGGGGCAAGTTAAAGGGCTCCTCTGATATGGGCTCATTTTGTAGTGCACTTTGACCCCTCTCAGGGCTTACCAGTTTTGGCTTGAGATATACACATCTACCTGACTTAAGATATGTTTGGGTGAAGTGGAAATTGTCTGTCACTAAATGTGAATGTCAATGAATGTGACATTAGTGAACACAAGGACTTAATGCATAACAGAATTGAGCTTGAAATTGACTTGTCTTGTGTAGATGTAGGGTACTACATCTTATTTTTAGACAGATACTTATTTATCATTTTCAGTTTTGTTCAAGGTCATTAAATCAATAGTTTTTAATAACTTTCAAATAAATTTAAGGATTGTGTTTGGAGTAAAATACCCCCTGTTGTAGGAGCAAACTGCCCCCATAAAACACATTGTTTTTCTTAAGTGGGGCATTATGTTTTGTTATTTATTCTTATGAAACATTTTCAATCCTTTTCTGATTAGTATTATCTGAATTTGTTACTCAAAAGACCATCTTGCACATGTGGGGTAACAGGCTCCCATTCCACCTTTAAATGAATTTAAAATACATTTTAAATAAAAAAAACCTTCTGTTATTATTTATTTTCACACAAATTATGTTTCTTAATCAATATTCAATAAAAAAAACAAAAAAACAATCTTGATCTATTTTTGCTCCATTCTCTCAGAAGAGGAATGAAGTACATTTTTAATTTAAATTATTTTGTAAACTTAAAAAAGAATACTACCACATCGATGGCCCAACCTGGTCTTTTGTACGAATTGGCTTGTACGTAAATATGCCTTTTACTTTCATAAAAAAAAAATATTTTCCTATGTTTAACCCCTTTCCTAAACCCTAAACCCTAGAAAGTCACTGCTGTGTTCCACAAAAGAAAGAGAATCATCAGGGTTCTGAACGAGAGTTGTAATTTTTTCCCCCTCATTTAACCCCCTAACCCAAACTCCAAAACCTAAACCTAACCATGATTTAAATAGAAAAATTACTTATGTGTACCAAGGAAGAAAGAAAACATTGGGTTTGGAATGAGAAAGGGGAAAGCATATTATAGATAATTGATATATCAGTCATTTTTATCGCAAAAAAAAAATAGGCAATGAGTAACCAAATTTGTTCACAGACGCTTCCTTACTTAAAATAGTGTTGGATAGGAGACTAGCTAAAATTTGATGCCTGAATTGTATCAATTTGAAATTCAGTTTTTTGTTTGGTTAGCCTCCTTTCAGATGAGTCAAGATGTACAATATACTTTACAATTTTGGCATCTCGTATAAATGTTGGAAGGCCTCAAAGCTAAAAGACCTGAACCAAAAGTGACAAAACCACTTTAATTTTCATGGCATTTCAGGATAAAGGTGCTTGGTTTCAGGATTCACCTCCATATTTAAATTCCATTCTGCATTTCTTGCAAAAAGATGTAATGTCTGATGTGCTTTTCTTCTCTTCTCAGTCCTGCTCCACCCAAATTTGTCATCCACTACTTGTCCAGCCAGCAGGGGAGGTAAAATCGCATTTTCTGTGGTTTCTATTGCTGACCTGAATACGCCTGAATACGCAATAACAGCTTTAGGAGTGCAGAAATAAAGACGAGAGGGCACAAATCAAACAGTGAAAAATAGACAAGCAAAGCAAAATCAACAATTTGCATAGGGAACAGGAGGCAGTGCGATTATGGAATGAAATTAAATGGTACATGTTGGACATGGAAGCTCTGCCATCCTTAGTGCTGTTCATCCCCTTAGTCTGCTCTGATGCCCCCAACACCATGTCTGGTCCAGATCCTGCTGGCAGAGTGTAGCCAGAGTTTCTCTTGACTAACCTCCATTATACCACTTACATTGCTTTCTTTGGTTCTGCCTTGTACTTTGTTCCTATAGCCTGCTTTGTAGAAGGATCTATGGAAACTGATTGTATTCAATACCAAATTAAGTTGGCTTTATGATGGTTATGGAATTCATAGGAGGATTACATGGGTCCTTTAGAGACCACTGTTTTTCCTGCAAATGAATCATCTCACAGGGTCAGTGGGATGTGAAGCTAGAGGCCTGATACAAGGTATACTGCCACTTGATTCATTTAATCTTTTGCCCTTTTAGTCTTAGGAGACCATTCATTCAGTTGGTTATTAAATACATATATCTATTACACATGCCTGTTGACATATAACCCTTTTAACCCTCTATACAGTGTGCCTATCTACATTTGTTTGTATTTTATTTATGTTTTTTTCATTTGTATAGAGGTTTCAAAACATGACAAATCTTACTCTAGTAAACCTGTGTTTCATGCAAGAAACAAATATATAAAAATATATTATTGTACTGGACAGGAAACAGTTTTTTCTGTTTGAGTTATCTTTTTTCTCTCCCCTCAATTATTGAAAAAAATTGTGGATTCTACACTATAGAGCGCAACAGTGCCTGCCCACTTTTTTAGCCATCTGGGTTCCAGAAATGTAAGCACAGCGCAGTTCTAGCGGGGAGACTAGCAGCTGTACATCATCGCACCATAAGCCATTGCTTTATAAGTCTGCTCACAATCTATCACATTGCTGTTTCAGTGTGCTAATACGGCAAACTCCACCACCCCACCACCACAGGTCGAGTCCCGTCCTGCATGAGGGTAGGATCCTCATCTCTGCCTCCTTTCTCAGACAGGATATGACATTTCCGAGTTCAACTTCTTCAGACCGCCAGATGGGGCCTACACAAAAGAGAGAAATTACTTTTCTGTTTTATATTCATCAAATAAATGTCAACTTAAATTTCACTGAAGTCTGTGAGTCTTCCTGATAGAAGTATTTTTCCCATTCATTTCTTCTATAAACTTTTCATAATATCCTCCATTAATGAGTTACATTAATGAGACCAAACAGAGGTGAATCACAACATTACAGACTTTGTTTTAAGGCAAAAAATATTTGGAAATCCGACAAAAAGACAATGGTACAAGTCTGCGTACTTCTTTCATGAGGTCATGGACTACAATCCAATGAAGCATTGAGAATGACATTGAATAAAACTATATAAAAATGTAAAATTGTTGATTTTAGGTTGTTGATGATAAGTATAGAAAAAATACAGTTTACTGCTAAATATTCCGATATACACAAATCTAAAAGTAGTTTAAGAGTAAGGAGAACGACTAGTTCACATCATTCAGAGTTCGTCATGGAAGTGGGTGGTCGCTTCCAGGCTTATTTTGAGAGTCAAAATATTGCAGCGAAACTTGCACTGAGGGAACAGCAGAACAGCCTGTCTGTGAGTGGCTCCTGGTATATGATAGGCTATGAATTACATTACATCTCTAAAATGGGCCCCAGAGCTGAATTAGCAAAACATCTTAAATTTCAAGAGTGGGACAAAAAAAGCGAGAGGGAGGGTGAGCAAGTGAGTGAAAAAAAAAGAAATCAGATTCAATCTTCAAACGCCTTACAAATGTTTGCATCAGTTTTCTTGTTTAAAAGAGTAGCCACTGAGAGGGAAGCACTAAGAGAGAAACAGAGAGTGGAGAAGTAATGTCCACGTCTAATTTTTTTCCCATCGTTCTCCTTTCCCCCCCAAACTGTAGTGAAAAGATTAAATTGTTTACGAGCTCGGAGCCAGGCTGGCTAGAGAGGATGAGCCAAGAGCGACAGAGATAGACATTCTAATTCGTGGCTGTACTTAGCGTCCCGGCCCCTCTGTGCAACCACTAATTCTTTTATCTAGCTTCAACACTCCAGGCTACAGCCACATTTGTGAAAAAAGCATACGTGAAAGAGGCAAAAATGACTGTTTTATGTGCCGTACAACTGATAAAAAAAATCTCTACTTGAATATTTGATTTCTTCCTCCCCCCCTTTTCCTTCCCTTCGTTCCTTTTACTCATTTCGCAAAAAAGCAGACCGACTGTAGTCTTTAACCCTTTATCTAGACTGAGCAGAAAGGCATTTGCTGCATCCCCACACTGAGGTTTCTCAGCTGGTGTGTGAGTGCTTGTGCGTGTGTTTTTGTATGGTATGTGTGTGTTTGACAGGGTTTGGTTGAGGAGTGAAGCAGCTGAATTTGGTGCATGTTTATTGGGGGGAGTTAGGAGTATGGGGGGGCTTGAAAATACAACATAGAGAAGAATTACTGTTATCTGCGAGGCAGAAGAGGAAGAGGTGAGATAAGAAACTGCAGCAGCTGGGAGAGAAACAGGCGTGCACGAAGCCGTGTTTCAAGGGGGCCCTAGCTGTAAATTCACTAGATATTTAGTGCAAGCTGGCCCTGCTTGTCCCTCACATAAGGTTCAGGGTTTTCTCTCTCTCTCTCTCTCTCTCTCTCTCTCTCTCTCTCTCTCTGTCTGTCTCTCTCTTTCTCTCTACTGTGCTCTCTTTCTCTCTTCTTTGCTCTACCCTTTCCCCTTCCCTTTTATCCTGAGGTCTGCTCCTCCAATAGAGGTATTGTGTGGGACTCCACTGTATAGAAAGCTCATCAGTGCCGTTTGCCTCTTGGGTGTTATCGGCCTGTAAGGTAACTGCACGCTTATAGACTGCATGCAGATAATAGTGGCAGAATAAAGAAAATAAAGGGGGACCTCTTCTCATTAACAGCTATCTCTGGCACCACAGACACCAGTATTGAGTGCTTAGTATGCAAAGCATAAATAAATAAATAAAAAAAGTCAGATGAATAAAAAAAGGGTGGAGAACCAAAATGAATGAGGGAGAGGGGAGGTTGTTGTAGAATGGAAAACAGGAGGGACCGCAGTCATGGTTGCTTTGAGTGGGCTATGTAGGATGAGATGCATGGAAAATGAGATGTGGACACACACAGAGATGCAAACACACTCTCATACACAAGCTTAATAAAACAGAACAGCTTATGTTTACAAGGCTTTCTGAGGAGACAGCTCAATATCAGGTCTCAACAGAGGATTTTTATGTTGGACCCGTCAGACCAGAATTGTACTTGCCCCACCAACATTTTTATTGGCCATACACAAATCAGATAAATTGCTATTTTAGTATCATATTTTATATGTGTCTGAAAACGTCACAGTTATTGTTGTAACCTCCGTTCCCTGAGGGAGGGAACGAGACATTGTGTCAAATGAAGTGACACAAGGGGTCTTTCTTGGGAGCCTTGCGTACCTCTGAACTTGAGAAAAGGCCAATGAGAAATTGGCAGACAGAATTTGCATGTCCCGCCCCCGGGAAGCAAAATAAAGGGAAGTGGACATGTGTCTGTCAGTCAGATTTTTTCTTCAGAGCCGAGCAGTTGCACCTGCCATACAGTATATATTACCTTTCCTGTGGTTTTATTGTTGTTTTTGTCCTTTTTTGTGCTTGTCAGACTAGAGTCACTATTCACTGTCAATATTTGTCAAATAAACCCAGTTAATACTTTTTAAAAGGTGTATTTTCTTATTTTATGTTTCACAGAAGAAAGTTATCCAGGTTTGGAGTGTCATAAGGATGAGCAAATAATGACAGAATTTTCATTTTTGGGTGAACTATTTCTGAAAGTATACTTACAAAAAGAAATAAAACAAATTCTATAATACATAATGGTGAAGGTCAAAACTCAAGACACATTTTTGCTGGAAAATGATGGCATATGATTTTTTACCACATTTTTTAAGTGGTTCTAACTATTGTTTCTAAGACTATCACAAGTATTTCTAGAATTTTTTATGTTAGCCAGATAGATAAATCTACCCTGGTGACATATTAAAATTAGCATAATTCACAACACACAATGTTTAATACAAGTAGGCAAGTCTTAAAAATAAATGATTAATTAATGCAAGAGGCAGTGATGATGCAACACAGTGACTGTTCTGTCAACTGGCCAAAAACTTTCTCACAATTCATCCTAATTATATAATTATTATTATATAATTATAATTATTGAGCTCCATATATATGGCCATTTTCTGCATGCAGGCTTCCCATCCTCCCCTACAGCATGAGAAGAGAAGTTTATGAGCCTTATTATGCATATTCTTGTTTGGATGCATTGACTTTTTAATATCTGCATATCCCTCAGGAAGCATCTGTAAGAAATATTAAGGTCACAAAAGTGTCATCTGTCATGGCACCACATAGATCTTCTCCAGGGGCATTATACACTTTTTTTGTCTGTGTGTTTGTCATAAGCAAATTAAGATATGACCAGAGAAATAAAACACCTTTTTTTATATCCTTAGTAATTCTTTACTGAATTGTAAGGCATGCTAGTGTAGAAGTCCAGTATTTGTTTTTATTATGCAAGAGGACCTGGGTTCAAATCGACAAACAAAGCAAAACAAAAAACAAAACAAAAGTATTGAGTGACATCAGGGTTGGTAAATGATAACAGAATTTTCAATTTAAAGCAAATTATTTTTTGATGATGACTCGATTTAACTTGACTTTGATTCAGTGATTTCTGCAACAACATTTTAGACAAACACTTTTTTACCCACACAATCATGCAGTTCTGGATTGTTATTTGCCATAATGTAGCATCATATAGGTTTTACTACCTCAAGCAATGAAAAAACAAACACTTCTGGTGCAGTTTATGCAGTTTGGACATACTGTAAATATTGAAATACTGTATGTGGTTGCAGGTGATCAGCCATGTCTGCACACAAACTAAAAGAGCTTTATCATTATGGATTGTGGAGGTTAAGTCTTGTAGAGCTCTTCTGTACAGCACACACAAACAAACACACACACAAACACACAAACACACACATGCACACACACACACAGACACAAGTTGGTGCGGCTGTCCTTATGGGGACTCTCCATAGACATAATGTTTTTTGTACTGTATGAACTATAGCTTTTTTCCCTTAAACCTAACCCTCACAAAAGACTTTCTGCATTTTTACATTTTCAAAAACACACGTTTAATGTTTTTAAGTGATTTGAATTATGGGGACACTAGAAATGTCCTCATAAACCACATTTATAGCTTAATACTTTTGTAATTACCAGTTTGTAACCTAAAAAAAAAAATCCTTGTAAACCACCCAAACCCACCAACACACACACACACACACACACACACACGCACAATCTCTCTCGACAGTGCTGGCGGATTAGAGCCATTTCTAAAATGCATGGAGCTGTCTTTTTTGAAAACCTTTCAACAGTTACACCAGAGTAAAACAAAAGAACCTTGAAAGGAGCAAAACAAAACCGTGAATATGTCTCCTCTTTCTACAGAAGCCACTGCACAGTAACAATTAAGAAAGAAAATGACCAAATTGGAAAGCAGAAGTATGCATTGTTTGGAGCCTGTGCATGTGTTCCCATGTGTGTGTATGTGTGTGTATGTGCGTTTTTCTTGAGCTCTAAGGATGACCATTGAGCTGTAAATAAAGCAGAAGCCCCCAGTCTGCCATTAAGACCAGACAATCCTGTGCTGCTCAGGCAGACATGTTCCTGATAAACCGCTGCTCTCTCACGGACTTCACAATAGGGCCCGGATTCATTTGCATGACACAATTGGCTTGCCGTGCTGATGTGTTGCGGCTAGACAAGTGTAGCATTACGAAGAACAAGTTACCATGGGGAAGGTTAATGCAGACAATAAGGGAAGCAGATAATGGGAATTGGGTTCCTGTTTTTCAAACCTCTTATCTGGGAGCCGAGCAAAATCAGCCTGCTTTGAATACGGGCGACTGCTTTAAAGGGCCAGTCCTCCTCGCCCGCCTGCCATGTTCGCCCCAGCATTAGGCATAATAATTTATTCACTCCAGGGTATTTGCATATCATGCATGGATCTATTGGTGTGTATACGTGCAATGTGATATGGTGTAGGTATGTGTCTGAACACACAGCTATTGTGTGTGTTTTTTTATTTAGGAGTATCTATAGATCTTGTTCTGTATCAGTAGTGCACAACAGTTCTTTCATAACAAATTTAATCAGGCTTTCATTTTATAACTGCACATCTATTATGGGTCATTAGCTAACATGTGTCACTTTAAATGTGATATTGCAGTGTGTGACTATAATATGGTCATAAAGGGATAGTTCGCCCAAGAATTATGTCATCTTGTTATTTCAAACCTGTATGACTTTTTTTCTTTTCCACTGAACACAGAGGAGATGTTGGGCAGAATGCAAGCCTCAATCACCAATAATTTTCATTGTATGGAAACGATGTGCAATGAAAGTGAATATTTCTACCTAACATCTCCTTTTGTGTTCCATTTAAGAAAGAAAGTCATACAGGTTTGGAGCAACATGAAGGGATAGTTTTTGGGTGAACTATCCCTTTAATTAGTAGAGTTTATGTATTTTTTTAATAACGGCTGGCAACTATATAAAGTGTTTAAACATACTGTGCTGTGAGTAAATGTGTGTACCTGTTTGTTACCCCTTTAAGACATTTCTCTGTGTGAGTGTATCACCCCTATTGGTAGGGGTGGTTTCCAAAAGGCCTGCCTCTCCATTCAGCACTCGCCCAGATCCACCCAGCAGGTAAAGGCTCAATTACCATCCTTCAGCAGACCCCTAACAAGGCGACAAAAGGCCCTAATTTTTTATTTCATATTTAAGCTGTTGGGGGTCATCCGTCTGGGTGGAACCTCCCACCGTGGCCTGCAGATGGGCAGAGAGGTTGTTAAGAGCCAGGATTGAGTACCTTACATAGTGAATTAAGTTTTAACCCTGGGGTGTCTGTGCTCTACAGAGAGAGAGATAGGCAGCCCTATTTTAGCTATGCTGAGCTTGGCTCTGCTTCCTTGTCAAGTTCCCTTCAACACCCAATATCATGACATTTAAGCTATTCATTAATTAGGGGCTTGCATGATGAGCCTTTTTTTTTCTTGCTAAAATAAATAAAAGACCCTCCTCATCTCTTTGTTCATCATGAGGAAGCAGTGTAAGATATTTTACAACAAGTTACTATATTACACTGGGAATGTTTTATGCCTGCTGTCATCAGACACACTATCTGTCTGTCTGTCTCTCTGTGCTTGCTTTCAGATATGTTCTACTTTTTTTAAATTCCATTTCTAAAAAAGACATGGAAATCATATATTTCAGACTGTTTTACCTTAAACTTGACAATAGATCTTGTTATTAAAAAGTAAGAATTGCTCATTTGACCTTCTGAGACCCGAGCATGACTGCTGTGTGCATTTTAGGTGCTATTTGTGACTAGTAGCACCGAATAAACATGCAATAAATAAATAAATACAATTCTAGAGCAAATAGTTTTCCTAAAGATTTATGTCCACATGTGAGATTTTACTTTTTTTTTTTTTTTTTATCATTTTCACACATTTCTCAATACTCTGAACACATTTTCAACACTCTTCACACAATAATCTCTACCAACATATATAATAGCACAACAGTTCCCCTTCTGTCACTCACTTGACGTTGTGTCGATTGTAGTGACACAAGAGGTCTTTCTTGAGCCTCGTGTACCTCTGGATTTGAGGCCAATGAGAAATTGGCAGACAGAATTTGCATGTCGCCCGACGTGCGTCTGTCAGTCAGATTTTTTTCTTCGGAGCTGAGTTTCACTACTGCTCCACTCACCTCTATCAGAGCATTGCTGTTGGTTCTACGGCGCATTTCCAGTGGCTTTGTCCTTCTCTGCACGCTGTGCAGTCTACGCCCCTGGGTGCTTTGACAGTGCTTCTGTAAAGAGTGTATACCCTCTATACACTATGTTTTCCCCTCTAAAAGTGAGTATTTTTCATTCATAAAAGAGTAATACACAGCAGGCATTGGACGTCCTTTTCAGGACGCGTGTTTTTAAAGATGCCTTCCGCCTTTGTGAAGTTCCTGGATGTGGTCGATATCTCTCCAAATCCGACGGTCATAAATGCTGCCTTGTGTGTCTGGGCCACGATCACACCGAGGCAGCGTTTGTGGATGGTACATATACTCAATGCGAGAATATGACCATGGCAACATTGCGGTCATGGCTTTCATTCCTCAAAGTGAAAGCCTCTCCAGCCGCCCCCCCCCCGCGTCGCTCCTTCTTCCCATGGGATTGAGGACGACCCGGTTGGTGATAGAGGCGATTTGGGGATGGCAGCGGGCTTAGTTTCACCGGGTACGTCCCCACGAACCACCAGCACGCTGGCTTGCTTCCGTCCAGGTTCAAGGTGAGGGCGAGTTGCCTCATGGACAGTCTGCGTTCTCCCTCGAGCCCCCTGAGTTGGATGATGACGTCGCTGCTGCATCGGAGAGCGTCCAGGCGTCTGACGCAGAAGACTCAACTGGCCTTCCACCTTTGGATCAGTCCACCCAGTCTGAGGCTGATGCGCAGATGGCCGACATGCTTTCCCAGGCTGCCGTGAGCATCGGGTTGGACTGGAACCCTCCGTCCTCCCCACAGCCTTCATGGCTTGTCGATTGGCACCTCGGGTCAGGGCGCCGCTCTCAGCCGCTTCTTCCTGGAGGTGCATGGCGAGCTGACGAGGTCGTGGAGGGCACTTTTTACTACCCAGAACCAACCTCCTCGCTCATCTGCTCTCACTACCCTTGACGGTGGGGCGGCCCACGGGTACACAGAGGTTCCCCAGGTGGACAGAGCGGTTGCGATTGTGCCCGAGAATGCCGCCACCTGGCGGGATCGTCTGGTACTTCCCTCCAAGGCCTGTAGGATGACATCATCCCTGACCTCGAAAGCCTACAGTGCCACTGGTCACTGAAAGTTCTAAGGCACTGAAAAATTTGCACTTGGGTAGTCCTGACCCTGACGTGCTGCAGGAACTGCGCTCTGCCACCGACCTCGCTCTCAGAGCCACGAAGGTGACAACATGGGCACTCAAGCAGGCAATCATGGTCGAGGAACATGTGGCTAAACCTGGTTGAGATGCGCAACATTGACAAAGCCTGCTTCCTCGACGTCCCTGTCTCCCAGATGTCGCCGACTTCGGCCAGCAGTTTTCGGCTGTAAAGAGGCAGACAGAAGCAATCTTTCATATCATGCAGCGACGCTGCCCCAGTGCAGCCCACGCCCCGTCTACCCACCGAGGGCGTCCCCCTGTAGCCTCATGAAACAAACAACAGGCAGCTCTGCCTCAACCTGGGCCCAGCTCTCAGCACCAGCGTCGAGCGCCTAGCAGGCGCATACGACCCCCATCTCCAGGAACCCTCTAGGACCCGAAAGGCTCCCAAGTGCTCCTGAGATGGAAGACCCAGGTAGTCAGGGCCAGGAGGAAAATCCCTGTTTTCCTTATTTTCTTTCGCTGCACCCCCTTTGGACTGCGGTAACCACATTGTCAATAAAAGTTCTCACGGCACCCCAGCACCAAAATCCCACCCCTGCCAGATGCGTGGAGACAGGTAAGTGCTTTGAGTCTTTTCTCAGCACCCCAGCCTCGGGACGCACTTTTGCCTCTGACACATTATTACCTGCTCCCCCCCGCTATGAAGCCCCACCCTGTACGTCAAAAATTATCATCCCCCTAGTTCCCCTCGCACGGAGCTTGGATGCATGGCTTTCGGGCTGGTTGGCCAGGACCACCTGACTGCTATGCGATTCAATTTTCTTTCGTTTAAGCAGTATTCGCTCCACCTTGATGCGTACTTCTGTATAAACTCGTATGTCCTGGGTGGGACGTGCAAATACTGTCTGCCAATTTCTCATTGGCCTTTTCTCAAATACAGATGTATGCAAGGCTCTAAAGAAAGACCCCTTGTGTCACTACAATCAACACAACGTATTGTTCCCTCCATCAGGGAACGGAGGTTACAACAGTAACCATGACATTTATCTTTCATCCAAAACACCCTACAACCATCACAACACTTCATACATCTCTCATAATCAATTAATTTGACTGAAAAACCTCCCTGGGTTGGTGCCCAGTGGACATCCTTAACAGATGCCCAAACCACCTCAACTGGCTCCTTTCTACGCAAAGGAGCAGCGGCTCTACTATGAGCTTCTCCCTCCATTTCGGCTGCTTGTACTCGCGACCTAGTTCTTTCGGTCATGACCCAGCCTTCATGACCATAGGTGAGGGTAGCAATGAAAATTGACCGGTAGACCGAGAGCTTTGCCTTCCGGCTCAGCTCTCTTTTCATGACAACAGTGCAATAGAGCGAGTGCAATATCCGAGGAACTTGAACTCCTTCACTTGGGGCAATACCTCCTTCCCTACCCGGAGTACGCACTTCATCGGTTTCCTGCTGAGAACCATGGCCTCAGATTTAGAGGTGCTAATCCTCATCCCAGCCACTTCACACTCGACTGCCAAGCGATCCAGTGAGAGCTGAAGGTCAATGACCGATGATGACATGAAGACCACATCATCTGCAAAAAGCAGCATTGAAATACCCAGCCCACCGAACCGCACCCCTTCCCCACCCCGAATACATCTCGATATCCTGTCCATGAATATCACAAACAGGATTGGTGACAAAGCACAGCCCTGGCAGAGACCAAACCCCACATGGAACAAACTCGACTACATGCCGAGGTCCCAGATACAGCTCTCGATTTGGACGTGCAGGGATTGGATCGCCCTAAAAAAGGACCCCGTACTCTTGCAGCACATCCCACATTATCTCCCGGGGGACCCGGTCATACTCCTTCTCCAGATCCACAAAACACATGTAGAACAGATGGGCATACTCCCAGGCCCCCTCCAGGATCCTTGCGAAAGTAAAGATCTGGTCTGTCGTTCCATGGCTAGGACCCAAATTGTTCCTCTTCAATCCCAAACCCTCCACTACAGCACCTTGGAGTAAACTTTACCAGGGAGGCTGAGAAGTGTGATAACCCTGTAGTTGGCACACAATCTCTGGTCCCCCTTTTTGAAGAGGGGAACCATCACCCTGTTCCGCCACTCCTTTGGCACTGTCTCAGACTTCCAAGCAATGTTGAGGAGGTGTCTCATCCTTGACGCCCCCTCCACATCCAAAGCTTTCAGCATTTCTGGTCAGATCTCATCAATCACTGGGGCTTTGCCACTATGGAGTTGTTTGACTACCTCAGTGACCTCCCCCAGGGAAACTGAATATGATCCCCCATCAGCCTCCTGCTCTGCCTCTAGCATAGAGGGCGTGTTGGGATTTAGGAGTTCTTCAAAGTGTTCCTTCCTCTGCCCAATATACTCCTCGGTTGAGGTCAACAGCATCCCATCTTTGCTGTATACAGCTTGGATGGTTCCCCATTTCCCCTTTCTAAGGTGGTGGATGGTTTTCCAGAAACACTTTGGTGTGGACCAAAAGTCCTTCTCCACGGCTTCTCAGAAATTTTCTCAAACCCACTGCTTTGCCTCCCTCACGGCAGAAGGTGCAGCCCTTTGGGCCTGTACAGCCCTTTGTGCCTGTACCACCCTTTGCCTCACACCCTGGGAAACTCCAGAAAAGAATAGAGTCCATCCCTTATCCAAGAGTATGGATTCAGAGCCAAGACTCTGCGTCTAAGTAAGCCTCACCAGATCCAACTGGTAGAGCTCCACCTCCCTGCTTTAGAACAAAGTATTTTGGGGGGGAACTATACAAATAAAAATGAGACTTTTATTTGTTTATGTATGTTTTGTATATGTTTTTTCTTCTTTGGCAAAAAAAAATATCAATGTTCTCTCTTTACAATGTCAATCAAAAAAGTGATAGCCATTGCTGAAAAATTTTACCAATCAGAAATGTGCACAATTTATTCAAGAAATTGATACAAGAAATGGCCAGCATCATCCAATGTTAAACTAAAATTGTACTTAATACATTTTGAATCTAAGTATTGATTACCATTGTCCCATGTTTGCAACCATATTGAGTGGTTCAAACATCATCTGCAGACTGAAACTGAATTTTTGATTGGACGTTTGGATAGAATGCACTTGGCTTCATAGGAAAGTTAATCTCCAGTGTTGTCTAATATAACTTAATATAACTGATTACTAAGAATGACTCTTCAATTTTGAGATCTATGTATATGTATGCGAGTGATGTGTTTGTGTGTGTGTGTGTGTCTGAAGGAATGGATTACTAAAAATAGAAAATAATATATTTCCTCCTGGGGATGACACCCCATTTGTTTTCATTTTGTAGATGGTCGTTCATTCCAGATTACGTGGTTTTCCCTCGCCGCAGGGCTGCTCTCTCGTCCTCTTAGCAGCCACCATCTAATAATGCACCACCTATTATTCCCTAATGGATTGAGGACAAAAACAGTGACCTACTAAAGACCAGACAGAGAATCTACCTGTGATTTATCTATTTACTCTCACACTTTCTGCCATGGTCAGGGGCACAAATCATCTGTTTCTCTCCTTTTGTGGTCTTTTGTGGTCTGTTCAACCCAGCTTTACTTCTCCAGAACTAAAACTATGCCTAAACTGGTTCACATGAACTGTGTGTGCATCATGAAAGGAAAATATTATAAGTTTTGTTAATGTAGATATTGTTATTATTCATTTTAGCTGATTGGAACACAGAATATTGTTCAGGAGTCCATTGTAAAGGAATAATTCATCCAAACCTAAAATTATGTCATAACATACCCTCATGTCATTTAAAAAATGTTTGGATGACTTTCTTTCTAATATGGAACACAAAATAGGTGTTTTGTTGAATATCCCAGTCCATCTTTTCAATACAATGCACCAGGGAGAGCGATATATGAAAAACAAACCATCCACAAATGGTGCCTTGCTGTGATCGCTGCCCAGACTCACGAGGCAGCGCCTGTGACCGTCAGGAGTGGAGAGAACTCGACCGCATCCAGGAACTACACAGGTGCGGAAGGGCATTTTTATAAAGACACCTCCAGAATAGGACTTTCGATGCTGCTGTGTATTGCTCTTTTAGAGAACATAAACTCTTTTAGGGAAAACATTCTCTTTTAGAAGCACCCAGGGGCAAAGCTGCACTGTTGTGCAGAGAAGGATAAAGCCGCTGATATGCAACATAGATCAAACAGCATACGCTCTGTAGAGATGAGTGGAACAGTCGGTGAATACTGCTCACTGATCACACAACCGCTAGGCTCCAAAGGAAAAATCTGAATGGGCAGACGCATATTTCCCTCCCTTTATACCTGTATGTCTGGGGGAGGGACATGCAAATTCTGTCTGCCAATTTCTCATTGGCCTTTTCTCAAGTTCAGAGATGCGCGAGGCTCTCAAAAGAGACCCCTAGTGTCGTTTCTTCGACACAACATCAAAGTGAGCGACAGATGGGAAATAAAATTTTCCTTGATTTTTTGACATTTATGAGTTCATTGTACTATAAAACATACTGTAAGTTTCAAAACTGAAAACATCCTCCTTTATAGAAAAAGAGCATTTATTTGAAATCGTCCTATTTTGAACCAATGCTGTGAAAATGCTCATTTGGAATTCACCTATTTTTCCATCATTGCAAACTTGGCCCCACCGACTGGTGCTCAGTCAGTCACACAGGTGAAAAGGAGAGAGATCATGGAAGACTTGTCCAAAGTGTACTTACTCATGAGACCTTCATGTGACAGTCTGGATTTAAATGTTTTTTACATAAACATGCAGAGACAGACGTCTTTGACCACTTGCTACATGTCTCGGGCCACTTTTAACCCTCTGGGGTCTGAGGGTGTTTTGGGCCTGGAGAAGTTTTGACATGCCTTGACATTTGTCCTTTTTTCAGTTGCTTAAAAACACATGAATGGCTAAAGTCTGATAACACTGTATTTAGCACAAACTGGGCTACAATAATATGTGAGCAACATGTGTGTACATGTTTGTATTTTTGAGAAAATAAAGTTTATGCATGGTTTTTGAAAAAAAACCTAATTTGTAAGTCATTGAAATAAGGCCATATTACACATACTAAACATTTGTCCACAAGCCTTTTGAGAACTGGATTTTGTAGCCAAGAGTGTTTGCTACAAAATGATGTGAAACATATCCTGATCACTCATTCATAGAAAACAATATAGTAATTTAACTTTTGTAAGACACTTTTAGTGTTAGAAAGGTCATATGCAAGGAGGCGTGAATGATCATGAATATTGATTGTATTTCACACCTGCAGAGACAAAAGACCCCTCCCCTGGGCCTATCAATGAGAAATGTGACAGAAAGAGAATGAATGTGAGGATTCTTAATGACCAAAATCAAGTTTTAAGTTAAAAGAAGTAATCTGACTATACATTTTCTTTACATAAAAACTTTACTTAATTTTAGACCTACTCTACCGTTTAAAAGAAGTCTCTTCTGCTCACCAAGGCTGCATTTATTTGATCCACAATACAGTAAAAACAGTGATATTTTGAACTATATTTACAATTTAAAAGAACAGTTTTGTATTTGAATATATTGTAAAATGCAATTTTGATCAAAGCTGAATTTTCAGCATCATTAGTGCAGTCATCAGTGTCTCATGATCCTTCAGAAATCATAATAATATGCAGATTTTCTAATATGGGCATATTTATAGTGCATTTTACTCATTTACACCTGAACCCATATTTGCAAGCACAAGCTTTGTTGATGATAATGAGGCAGCATAAACACCAGATAAAATATAATCTAAACATTCTTATTATTTTTATATTATATTACATATAATATTTATATCATACAGCATACAATTGAAATACCTGCTTTAGCCGAAACAACATTTACATGTAACTAAAACTTGCTTATTAGGATTCAAATTTCAACACTCTGAATCCTGGCTGGCAAGTCTGTAAACAGTCCCACTAGTAAAATATGTACATGTTTATATAAAATAGCATGTCAACTAATTAAAACTAAATGACTTACTCGTCTGAAATTATATCCTCGGCTGGAACAAATCTCTCTTGAAAATACAAACGTTCATCGCAGTCCCGCTCTTCTTCTGAGGAAAATTGTAACTCTTTGTCACAATCCAGGAGTTTTCTCACTTGTGTATCATGCGATCTTTCAAACACGCAGAAAAATGAACTAACTTGTTGTTTTTAAGACAAAGTCAGGGGCGTTTACCATTTGCATCGATCGCCTCAGCACATTACCTTATGAATAGCACGCTCTGCTGGTTGGTGGGATCACATTAGAGATAAATTAGCTGAGCCAGGAAAACTGTACATCACTTCTTTTCATACAGATTACATTGCAAGAGAATATTTGTTTTAAATTTGAATTGTTTTATTTAAAAGTAGACATTTTAAGCTTTCTTTAGACATCTGTTTCATGTTTGAGTGATAAGTATTCGTGGAGTTTCAGTTCATTTATGTGACGTGTTTCAGAGATATGCTCGGCTCACCCTTTTTATTTTCTTTATTTTACAAAAGGTTTTGTTGTTATTGTGAGTGTACACAAATAAAAGTAAACGCTTTATAGTCTCTAATGATGTCTTTCACTTATCTGTATGCCCCAAAATGATGGAGAATTTAATGTTGTTTCCAGTGTAATGATGAAAAAATCCAGCAAGTTGCGACGGCGACTCCATCGACCCCAGAGGGTTAAAAGACGTGGTGTTAAGTTACAACTCTGAAGAGGAGAAGCTCTCTGTCATTCAGCTGCTGTCTCTTGGTGTTTTGAGCACAAACACATCATGGATGCGTTCTTTCACCCATCTGTGCTATTTTCAGTTGTTAGTGTATGAAAACATGATGGAATGATACTGGAAACTGGATGTGGATGTGTCTTCGGCATATTTTAGAATGGATTGTATGTTCGGCTAATATCATACCAGTCATAATACGATTCAAGCTTTGCAAATTAACTGTTATTATGGGATGGGTCAGTTAAACACTTGGACGCGATCGCAATATACCACGAGTGAGCAGCTTCATACATTTATTTTTCATATGTCATGATTATGTGATACCCTGTGTACACCAGGCTTATCCATTGACTCGACGCAATGCATCTTGAGGCTGTCACTGGGTGCATCGACACAAACTTTCTAAACTATTTATTTGTGTTGTTGGCAGTAGTAGCTGAAATGTATACAGTGCAAAATGGAACTGGACATCTGTTTACTGTCGGCGCAATGCAACGCACTGCAACAGACGCTTCCATTGTAGACAGCATCATTGATTAAAATGGGTTCTATTACTCTATTGGTTTTGACGTGACTCTCATGTCCTGTGTAGACAGAGTATAGTAACAGTTGTGCTTGAGATGAACAGTTTAATCTACTCGGATGCAATGTGTTGGATATGCGTTATGTGTAAACCCTGACATTTAGTTTCATAATGTTTTGGTGCTTATTCATTTTCTTCCGATTGAGTTTAAAAAATGGCTCTATTTCAGGGGCTGCATGATGTTAGCCAACTTTTTTAATACAAAAAACTTTACTAACATTATCAGTGGACCTAAGGGAAGAAAATACAACTATAAAAATAAGAGTATTTCATGACCCCTTTAACTTTATAAAAGTTAACTTTATATTATATTTTTGTTTAAAAACAAATCGACTTTTTTTTACAAAGATATTGTTTAATGAGTTGCACTACTGCCGCAGAACACCTGTTGAAAAATCCAGATCTAGTTAGTTAATGTGTTTTTTTTTCTTTGTCAGAATTATACAGATTTTAACTAAACCAATTTGTAGAAATTTGCATGACCATGTTTCCTCAGCGTGAACCTCAGGGTATCAAACAAAGGAGAGTTGATCCCCTTCAAATGCACACCAAAGCCACAAGTAAACTTAAGCTAGAACTCTTTTATCTGTGTAGCTAGTCTTTACAGATAGCAGTGGTGGCATATTATTTTACAATGATTTAAGAAAATGCTGATGCTTATTTTGTATAAGATTGGAAGACTTTTAATTTTAAGAGAGGAAGACTTTTAATTAAAATGCTGGAAAGCACAAGAAAGAACTTGAATAAGTAGGACGATATAAAAGTGCCAGCGAATGGATTCCTCAAACCCACTCGAGGGAAACCACACAAGTCACTTAGCAAACTAATAACTTTGGTTCTATTTTCACTTTCATATCAAAACCAAATGTATTATTTAACACACGTACTTTGATGATTTTTTTTCTAAGCTTGTTTTGCCTCCGCCGATGTGGCATTGGCAGAGATTGCCTTGTTAAAGATTAATAAAACTGGTGGCGTGTGATTGTTTTAAGGTTAGGAGCGGCACTGATTCGGTCTGCTAATACTGTATGTGTGTGGATGTGAATGTGGGTGTATGTGTGTGCTGGGTTGCTGCCTGGATATTGATCGCCTATGTGTCTGCCCAAAGAGTGTTTGTTCAGTCAGGCAGCGAGACGCACAGAAAGCGAGGGAGAGAAAACACGCCTGGTTTGGCTGACCTCGGTCCAGTCTCTGACACCCAGATGTATTTTGGCCATGTCAGCATAACCAGCCTCATCCTCCCATGTGCGGCAAATGTTGAACCGAAAATTCTTCTCCTAAATGTGTCATGTGTATTTTTTTTAATGTTAAACACTTTATAATATCCCATCTCAGTATGCACAGACAACTATAATTTACCGATTGATAGGCTGATTTCACCCAAAAAATACAGTGGCTCTGTGGTAATAAAACATTGCTTTTTTGTTTGAGCAACAATAGCTCAACTAATGGGGCAGGACTAGCTGTTTGTCCAACCAATGGAAGAATGGGAAACCTGTTTAATTCCGTTTGGTGCCACTAGAGGCACAGAAATGACATATTTCACATTAAAATTGTCGTCAGATCACACGGATGTCCAGCATGACCTGTCAGCCACCCATTTCATCACTGTAAGAGCCGGAACATATTTCACCTCTGTTTTTATAGCGCTTCTCTGGGGAACTTAGCATTCTGGCCATGACCCATATTGACACCTCTGAGCCATTGTGAGAGACATTGCTTTATAGGACATGTACGCACGTGATGACCTCAATACTCCCTATTCCAGGCCACTCAACCTCTTTTGTTGACAGTGATTCATTTTAAAAGCCATTCCCAAATGAACAATTTGCATACTACCTCTTATGGAGGTTACACCCTATCACCAGTTATTGACTATTAAGCTGTCAATTAACACATTGCTTCTTTTTCCATGGACAGATTTCCCCTTCAACGGCCCAGGCCATGAATGGGCTGATTTATGTTACAATCTCATTTTGGTGTTTTTTTATACGTGTGTTGTAAACCTTTAATGGCTAATGCATTAACAATATCCCCTCAGATCAAATCCATGACAGAACTCAGGGTGGCGCTCAGAACATAGCACTGGTATTCATTGAGTCTTGATGGAAATCTCAAAACACTTGGGAATAGCTGTCCCACCAATTGCAGCAGTAGTTAACACTACAGGTTTAGGTCTATTTTATCTTAAATTTATCAGAAGGGAATTGGGCCGAGGTCATTGTCAGGTAGCCATAACCCTTTGTGTCAGAACTATTGTGTTTGAAGATAAAGTGTTGAAAGACTGGCTGCAGTCATCTCCTCTTCAGGCTGTAATGTGTGCAAAGATGAGGTGCACCATGCATTTGCCTCAAGTGCGTGACGTGGGAATGTGGTGTGAAAAACACTCAGTGTAGACCAGCTCCATCATCCTGCTCCAGGATAAAAGGCATCATTTCAGGGGTTTTCATTGCCCGTTTAACTATCCTTGTTCCCTCTCTCTAATATTGCCTCTAAATTACCATCTCAAGTCTATACATGATTGCCACATGAGACGTCTGCACCGAAGACAGCCATCCACCCACCAACCCCTCAGGCTCTGTGGCATTTAACAAACCCCAGCCACGTTCCCAAGCAAATTTCCGGGATTAGATTTGTAAATCAAAAACCAATACATAACATACACAAATTAATCTGTTTTATATACCTTGGTTACATTTTTCCTGGTGCACATTTGGAAGATTTAGAATGTATTTGCACCCGCTGGTTTCAGCCATTATATGCTTCAGTTCATACATCTATTTGTGAGACCATAAAACAGGCATTGACTTCCCATGTAAATTGTGTTCCTCACAATAAATTATATGCATATTTGCTAAAAAAAAAAAAAATACACGACTGCTGTCAATACTCCCCTGTGTATCTGGAATAATTAAAAACAGCTGGGCAAGACACATATGCTTTGCTGTATGTTATTCTATCTCAGCATGATTTGGATTGAAGTTCGAGTTTTTAGCATTTCCTTCCGCAACACCCCTTCTCCCCTGTCTCCCTGTCTATTCTATTTAATTGAAGCGAATGATGTTCTTACTGTAGTGAGGTGGTTTAAAATGCCATTGACCCACACACACCCACGGTTCAGCAGCTGATTTCTGTAGTGGCGGAGATCTCTCGCTATGTGGCTAAGGCTGCCTGCATCCCTTATGAGAGGCCTCTGCTAGTAGATGTAAGCAACCATACAGCTAAATTAATTCATGATCTGGTTGTGTATATGCAAGTATTAAAACATTACTGCTTCCGACAAACGATATGATAGATGTATGAAGTCATTCATTTCCAATGGAAAGTGCTGCTAATGGAAATGTTAACCACTACCCCCAGTGGCTGAAGCTGGAAGTATTGTTGAACGAATAGGCACAGTTCCCAGGTGGAATGTCCACAGTGTGGCCCAGAAAGCAAGTAATATTTTTAATTGTTACTGTAATGATGTAATACAGCTAATATGAATACACATTTTATTAAAACTATACCCTGACTCAAACCTCCACCTAAAAATGGAATCTTAGAGAGAATATGCAATCTCTGAATCATACTCACCATTGATTGTGTGGATGCAATTACTTCCTGGTTTCCATGGGTCTCAAACCACTGTCTCTGAGGCTGCTTGTGCAACACTGGACAAGTTAAATACATTTGAATTAATGCAAAAATGTCTGATCAGAGATGGCACTAGTCAGTAATTTGTCAGATTAGGGTTGATAGAGGGTATTAGAAAATTCAGTGGCAACACATTGAATTATCTCATGATCGTATTGGACTACACAGTATACAACTATTTGACTGGATGTCATGTATTCCAATCTACAACCATTTACATTAAGTTTTTGTCTAACTTTATGTTTAACACCTTCTACTTCTGTAGAATGGATGGTTAAGAATGAAAAATAAATTATTTGCATTAACGCTGCAGTTTTGAGCAACCCATTATATGTCCCCTTCAAAAGTATTGGCCATCATTTGTCCTAAATGGATTATATACAAGAAGAGGAGGATGATCTTACTAACATAAGAATACTATCATAAGGATAGTATGTTGGGAATGGTGTATTCATAAACATTGAACGTTTATTGCATCTGCCACTAGGGGTCAAAATGTGTCTTATCCAAGGCAGTTTTTTTGTATCATTCTACCAAAGATGAGATACAGAATTGGAATCAGGTCATAACACTTTGGATGAATAATTTTTTAATGATAGAGAATTGTATTTTATAAAAATTACTTTTCAAAATGCTTCTCTTAAATAAGTGATGTTGTGTGAATCTTAGGTTTCACTTTAAGCTCGTATAATAAATCTGCAACAATTGACTTGTCTTTTCTGTAATCCCACTGATAGATAAATAAGATTACAACTGACTGACTCCATGCTAGAAATAGGTCCCATCTTCATACAGTACTTCTATTGTTGACCTTAGCTATCTGATTCACATTATCTTTCAAGCCATGATGTCATCAAAATTACCAGTGTCAGATTTTGAACTACTTAGCAAAACCACACTCAAGCTTTTTGGAATACTTTTTTTCTTTTAGTGCCAATCATGGCTTGTGTAATGGTCATATAAACAGAATAATGAGGCTTCCTGGCTGATGAATGGCTAAGATCTAGAAATGCTTTTACATGCATTTGTCTGTGATCCAGAGTGCTGTTTCACACATTAGTAGTAGTCTGTTTTTAGGCCATTTTTAAGAAATCGAATTACCTCAAAATTGCTGCTTTTAAATTTGGAAGGAAGGATATATATATATATATATATATATATATATATATATATATATATATATATATATATATATATATACATACACACATACATATAACCGTTATGCGTTTCTATTCATTTAGAAGTATTCTTTTTTATTTCGATTTTTTTAACCGCTGTACTACTTTTCAGAATGTACTTATCATTTGCAATTGTGTGTAACTGTTTACAAAAAACCCAGACACTTAAGTAAGTATAACAAGGTTCGTTGTTGGGTGGAAAGGAATAAGCTGGGACCGGGTTGAACAATACACTTAGACTTGTATTGCTGCATTCTTCCATCACACACAATAAGACACTGCTTCACACTGACACGCAGACATACACACACACTACTGCGTGTGTCTCGCTCTCTTCTCGTCTCTGCCATGGTCACTCTTTTTATCACTCTCCCCAGTGATTACTGCAATCAAAAACAGGTGTTAGATATTATAAAGCTCAGGTATACCACCATGGAGAGCGAAGCAGAGTGACAGTGAGAGAGAGAGAGGAGAGAGTGAAAAAAAAAATAGCTGATGAAGCCCCTCCGCCTCTGGCTGCTGCTCCACCACTCCAGGCGGCCAGCAGTGAGCCCCTCACGGACGTGGCCATTTCTCCATGTCCAGGTGGCTGACAGCAACTCCCTCTGCGGATGGCTGCAGCTGCTCCATTGGTCAGACGGCAGTGGCGAGGACTCAAAGACAACGCATCCCTCCTCCTGCCCGGTTTCTGCACCAATGTTACAGGGGTTAAAATGGGCAAGGAGGAGGTGTGAACTGGCTGAACAATCAAAGTAATATTTAATGAAACAAAAAGACAAAAACATAACCACCTGTTGACACCGCTCTGTCAGCTGGATCCCAGTATTGCCTGCTGTTTGCGATTTGTATAATTATTAGTTTGTCACATATAAACACTTGCGCTAGCGAGTGACCTTGCAACACCACATTCAAAGATACAGCCTGTGAATGCACCCATATTATTCAGTTATGCCCCTCCCTATCAAACACTAATGCCATCAACATTACCCTTTCAAAACATGATTCCTTGTTTACTCCCTTCTGTGAGCTCTGCGGCAGTAGTTGCTCCTCCACAGCTGATGCCAGCCAAGACTGTAGCTCCACCGGGCGGTAGTATACCTCAACGGACATGGTATAGTCCCCCTAAACCTGAAATTCCAGACTTCACAAGTGACAGTGAAAGAGAATTTGCTAATATGAGGCTGGCACAGGACAATTTGCTTGAACCTTACCCAGAGCTAACAGAGAAATAACAGTAAATATCATGTACTGTTGAAACGTCTTAAACTGCCTGAAGCTCAGATGATAGGGCAGTCTTGCCGGCATCACCCATATCCCTATTCAGTAGCTATGCACGCACTTCAACTACAGTATGGTCAGCCACATCAACTGGCTCAAAGTGAGATAGCAGCCATCGTCACATCACCAGATGTTAAGCCCAGTGATAGCCACCGCTTTCAGAGCTTTGCTTTGAGAGTTCATCTCCTAGTCAGTATGCTACTGTCCCTAGAGGGACCCAGAGGGATGGAGCTTTATTGCTGCTCACATGTAGACCACCTACTTAGCAAGCTGCCAAAGTATGCACGGGATGGCTTCATTGAGTTCCTTCAACAGCAGGGAAAGCTAAACTCCATCAGTCTTAACCCTTATAATCAGCAGGACTTTGCTTCAAAGCACAGCAGCAGAGACTGTCCATTCGATTAGTACAGCGCTACCAGCACGAGAGATTTTCAGGTGTCGTTAAAGAGAAAACCTCAGCTAAAACAAAGGTACTAAGTCTAGTAGTTTATCATGGTGCACCCCCTACTGAGTCTGTGCTCTCTACCCATCCCAAAGAGCTCAAGCAAAAGAAACCACTTAAGGTACATTGCCGCTTTGCAACAATAAAGAGCATTACTTTACATTACACGCTGTGACAACATCAAAGAGCAGTCGGTTGCTGACCTATGAAGGTGGATTACTGATGGGAAGCGATGCTGGCGATGTATATTCAATTACACGTACCTGAGATATGCAACCTCAAAAAGCCATGCAGTGACTGTGGTGGAATACATCTCCAGGTGCTCCACCGTATAGCACGTGATGATCCAACAAATGGTTCATCAAGTACATCAGAAAGTCTTATTTACCTCACACCCGCTAGTGTGACTTGCAGAGTGCTTCTTAAAGTGGTACCAGTGTTGTTACACAGCAAGTTCAAGTCAGTGGAGACTTACGCTGTACTAGACAATGGAGCGCAGCGAACTATGATCTTGCTAATATCCGTCCACAAGCTTGAGTTGGAGGGTGAACCTGAAACCTGAAGCTCCACACACAGTACGATCTGACTTAACTAACCTTTCCGGGTCCAAGATTAACTTGGAAATTTCTCCAAAGAGTGAACCGATGAGGCACTTTCAGATACTTGGGGCATTCACAGCTTCGGGTCAGCAATGGAGAACTCAGTCCAAGGTACCACAAATGGCAGATATGCCACCAGAGTGGCTCAGGCTTCTCTGACCACCATTCTATTGTACTGGAGTGGACTGTTTTGGCCCATATCATGTCAAAATAGGCAGAAGGATTGAGAAACGTTGGGGTGTTATTTTCAAATGCCTCACCACAAGAGCTGTACATATAGAGTTTCTCAACTCCATGGATGTGGACGCTTTCCTGCTTGCTCTTTGACAATTCATAGCCAGATGTGGCAGACGAAAACAGATTAGGTCATATTGTGGCACAAACTTTCGTGGTGCCGATCGAGAACGACATGAAACCTTTGCGGCTATGGAATTCAAATTAAAAGAGCAGTTAGCCGATTACCAGATCCTCTTCAAGTTCAATCCACCTAATGCTCCTCATTTTGGTAGTGTTTGGGAGCGAGAGGTCCGCTCCATTAAAGCTGCTCTCTAGGTGGCAGTTGGAAGTCAGTCAGTCTCTGAAGATGTTCTAACTACAGTCTTAGTAGAGGTAGAGGGCATTTTTAATTTGAACCCCCTCGGATACGTCTCAGACATTGCAAATCTCGATGCCATTACACCAAACCTTCTTCTCATGGGGTGGCTGGATGCATCGCTTCCTCAGGTGGCATATGCCTCAGGAGAAATGGGGCGGCACAGATGGCGCCATTGTCAAAATCTTGTGGACCAGTTTTGGACTCAATTTACAAGGAACTACTTACCCACGCTCCAGACACACCAGAAGTGGCACAACTCAGTAGTCTTGATAATTGATCCACAACTTCCCAGAGCTCATTGGCCTATCGGTAAAGTGGTTAAGACAGTGGTCAGTAAGGATGGATATGTTAGAACAGCAGATGTTCTTGTTAGGGACAAAATGTACTCTAGGCCATTTGCCCGACTCATTCTGTTGCCAGCCTTTGAGGACGACACTAAAGCTCTTAAAGAATCCTCTTAATTTGCACATTTGCGGCTCAAATGTGGGGGCGGCTGTTGTAAATTCTTTGTCTTATTGTCCGTAACTTCTCTTGTTAAGGTCTTGGGTTACGGAAAACACGCATTATACAGTTTGACGCAGATATGATTCTAACGTAAGTGACGTATTCTTTATTACGCAAGCGGCGCAACCAGAGTTTGTAATGTTTCCATTGACGTGCAGCATCCTTAAGTGTAAGTTAAAGTTATTGATGACGTAAGTTCATATCATGATTCTATGTTTGATGCGGAATGTTTCTGTATGTGTTGCAACTAGTTCTGCCATTAAGCCAGTATTGCCGCTTTTTGCTCTCTGTATAATTATTTGTTTGTCACATATAAACACTTGCGCTAGTGCGGCTAGCATGGCTAGCACGGCTGCTTATATTGCTAATATCTGCAATATGATTCTATATGTTAATTTATCTCCATATGTGCATAATACTTTATTCTGCAGTTTGTTATCAGTTAATATGATAATGCTGCAAAATGTGATGTTTTTATATCTTTTCCATAGTTTATATCCCTTGCTTTCTTTATCTAAGTATATATATGAGATACATACATATATATATATATATATATATATATATATATATATATATATATATATATATATACTCACCTAAAGGATTATTAGGAACACCTGTTCAATTTCTCATTAATGCAATTATCTAATCAACCAATCACATGGCAGTTGCTTCAATGCATTTAGGGGTGTGGTCCTGGTCAAGACAATCTCCTGAACTCCAAACTGAATGTCAGAATGGGAAAGAAAGGTGATTTAAGCAATTTTGAGCGTGGCATGGTTGTTGGTGCCAGACGGGCCGGTCTGAGTATTTCACAATCTGCTCAGTTACTGGGATTTTCACGCACAGCCATTTCTAGGGTTTACAAAGAATGGTGTGAAAAGGAAAAACATCCAGTATGCGGCAGTCCTGTGGGCTGAAAATGCCTTGTTGATGCTAGAGGTCAAAGGAGAATGGGCCGACTGATTCAAGCTGATAGAAGAGCAACTTTGCCTGAAATAACCACTCGTTACAACCGAGGTATGCAGCAAAGCATTTGTGAAGCCACAACACGCACAACCTTGAGGCGGATGGGCTACAACAGCAGAAGACCCCACCGGGTACCACTCATCTCCACTACAAATAGGAAAAAGAGGCTACAATTTGCAAGAGCTCACCAAAATTGGACAGTTGAAGACTGGAAAAATGTTGCCTGGTCTGATGAGTCTCGATTTCTGTTGAGACATTCAGATGGTAGAGTCAGAATTTGGCGTAAACAGAATGAGAACATGGATCCATCATGCCTTGTTACCACTGTGCATGCTGGTGGTGGTGGTGTAATGGTGTGGGGGATGTTTTCTTGGCACACTTTAGGCCCCTTAGTGCCAATTGGGCATCGTTTAAATGCCACGGCCTACCTGAGCATTGTTTCTGACCATGTTCATCCCTTTATGGCCACCATGTACCCATCCTCTGATGGCTACTTCCAGCAGGATAATGCACCACAAATCTCGAATTATTTCAAATTGGTTTCTTGAACATGACAATGAGTTCACTGTACTAAAATGGCCCCCAAAGTCACCAGATCTCAACCCCTATAGAGCATCTTTGGGATGTGGTGGAACGGGAGCTTCGTGCCCTGGATGTGCATCCCACAAATCTCCATCAACTGCAAGATGCTATCCTATCAATATGGGCCAACATTTCTAAAGAATGCTTTCAGCACCTTGTTGAATCAATGCCACGTAGAATTAAGGCAGTTCTGAAGGAGAAAGGGGGTCAAACACAGTATTAGTATGGTGTTCCTAATAATCCTTTAGGTGAGTGTGTAATATATATATATATATATATATATATATATATATATATATATATATATATATATATATGATATTGATATTGTTTTGTATATATTGATTTGTAATTTACTGTTGAATCATAACAGTATGTATGTAGACAAGTTATTTATTTCAGTTTGATACTTTGATATTGTCAGTTGTATACTGCTATGTGTACAAGGTTGAATCTTGCACAAATAAAAGGTGGGAAAGATATCTGATGACTCCTACTCCCTGATCAGAGTACTGACGTGGTTAACACCTTAAAAAACATTCAGTGGGGCAATCCCCAACAATCGTCTCTGGCCCAAACTCCTTCCTCTCTGTAACTACTATCGCCAATGTCACAGGGACCGCTTCAGTAAATAATTTCAGGAGGTTGAGATGCTATATTTGACAAGCGTCACCGCTATCGGTTCGCCTTACCTCATAATCAAGATCTCCTATATGTATTGTGTTCTCAAAGAACCCTTGCCACTTGACGAGTAATTTAGAGCTCGACGTTGGGAGTATTACAAGCACTTTGTCTCCCGGTGCTAATTCCCATAGCCCCTGTCATACAGCCGTCTTTGACGTTCTTGAGGTTGGTGCAAAATTTCCTGTGTTAGTTGACCCAAGGTGTGTAGTTTTGCTCAAAGATCAAGAACGTACTCAAGTCAAGTCAATTTTATTTGTATAGCGCCTTTCACAACACACATCGTTTCAAAGCAGCTTTACAGAATATTAGCATTAACAGACGATAAGAACTGTAATGTCTATAAAGTCGATTAATCATCATTGTGTAATTTAGATAAAATACGAATTTTAATAGTGTTTATAAATAATTAAATGATAATTGTATTAATAACCCCAGTGAGCAAGCTGTAGGCGACTGTGGCAAGGAACACAAAACTCCATAAGATGTAGATTAATGGAGAAAAATAACCTTGGGAGAAACCAGACTCACTGTGGGGGCCAGTTCCCTCTGGCTAACATTATGAATGTAATGTAAATATTAATTATGTATAGGTAAAATCATGGTTTAAAATTATTAAACTAAGTGATAAGGGTCATTGATTAAACATAGATTGTGTTTGAACTGTAAGATTAATGACCAAAGTCTTTGAAGTCCATCTTGATTAATTGCAGAAGTTCACAGATGCAATTGTCCTTGTTAATTGGCTGATGAAGGCTTTTGTTGGCAATTGTTAGTCTAAGCATTTCATTTCAGGATCGTAGTCCATAAATAGACCGAGGTGATGCAGGTTGGAGTTGGCATAATTTCATCCTCTGAAGTCCGTCATAATAGATTGAAGTGATGTTTGGCTGGCACCGGCTGCATTTAGTCATCATCATTCTGCGACATGTAGCAGTGGAGTCCAACATGAAGCAGGAATGGTGCTGGATCCAGCCAGTTCTGGTGACCTCAGGATAGGAGTCCGAGGTTGAGACAGGGAAACAAATAAAAAGATGTAAGCGTAGATGCCATTGAATTTATTGCAGAGTTAGAGATCATGCTCAATGTTTCTGGTTTCTGGTTCCGGCAGACCCAACTAAAGCAGCCTAATTGTGGGATAAATTAGGTGTATGCCTGGCTAAATAGATGAGTCTTTAGTCTAGACTTAAACTGAGAGAGTGTGTCTGCATCTCGAACAGTGTTTGGGAGACTATTCCATAGTTTAGGAGCCAAATATGAAAAGGATCTTCCTCCTTTAGTGGATTTTGATATTCTAGGAACTATTAATAGGCCAGAATTTTGCGATCTTAATGAGCGTGTTGGAATATTGCGTGTTAGAAGATCACTTAAGTACTGCGGAGCTAGACCATTCAAAGCTTTGTACGTAGTTAACAGAATTTTAAAATCAATACGGAATTTAACAGGTAGCCAGTGTAACGATGATAAAATGGGGCTAATATGATCATATTTCTTGGTTCTCGTCAGCACTCTGGCTGCTGCATTTTGAACCAATTGAAGTTTATTTATTGATCTTGCTGGACATCCTCCCAGTAATGCATTACAATAATCTAGTCTTGAGGTCATGAACGCATGAATTAGTTTTTCAAGTACTGAATAAAATTTTTACTGTTTCAAGGTCCCTCCTCCCAAGCTTCCCGCAGGACGTCAATCACACCACATGGTCGACGGCAATATTGCAGCTCAAATGGGGAAAACCCTGTGGAGGCTTGCGGGACCTCTCAAACTACAAATAAAATTACTAGCACGCTCGTGACTGAAATTTCAAATCATATTTTTTAGGGTTTTATAAAATCATTCCACCAATCAGTCTGTCTGTGGGTGGTAAACACTGGTGCATATCTATTTAATACCCAGCAATTCATATAGTTTGCATAGTGTCTGTGACATGAACATTGTGCCCTGATCAATGAGGATTTCTTTCTGAATCCCCACTCAGGAGATTATTCTGAAGAGTACCTCTGCATCGCCACATGCTGAGATGTTGCACAGAGGCAATACGTCCAGATATCGCATTGCATAGTCCACCAGAACCAAGACAAAGAGATGTCCTCATGCCATCCACTCCAATGGCCTGACGAGGTCCATGCCAAATCTTTCAAAGGGAACCTCGATTAACGGAAGGGGGCACAGTGGTACTCTTGGGGTGGCCAGCAGATTCACCAGCTGACATTCACGGCATGCCACACACCACCTCTGAACATCTGTGCGAATGCCTGATCAAGAGAAATGGGCCATTAGAAGGTTCAGTGTCTTTTCCTGCCATAAATGACCTGCCATTTGATTATAATGTGCATTCTGGAATAAAATTTCCATACGGCTCTACGGTATTAACAGTTGGGTTGTGTCCTCTTTTGTCTGAGCATCCTGCATTACTCGATTCAACTGATCCTTGATAATTAAAAAATAAGGATATGAAAGTGCAACGTTTGTCTGGAGCTGTAGCCCATTAATAACTTTCACTTGGTCAAAGGCATGCCTAAGGGTTTTGTCTCGTGACTGCTCCAGGGGGATATCCCCTTCGGGAAATCCTTTAAGGACAGGAGGGCCGAAGCCTCACCCTCCCTTACATCATCCCTACGTGGAGCTGACGAAGACCGCCCCAGCACTGCTTCCCCGCCAATGCATCGCACATTTCGCTTCTAATAATTTTCTCACTGGACCCATCCACACATATACCCTTAAATAGGGCACGGGTGGCAGGGAAAACCCCTGCAAATGGGGAATCACTTTGGCAAGACATTCCTGTGCCTCCAGGAAACCGGGGTAGGCTGGAAACAATGGGCAGAGTGAGAGAGATATTGAGAGGGGAGAGTGGGGTGAAAGAGAGAGTGAGAGGAGAGAGAGTGGGAGGGCTCTTCCGCCCTCTGATACATCGGCATATGGTCCAGTTGAACGGCCTCCTTCAGCGAAGCCGGGCAGTGGCACTAGACCCTCTCCGCCATTCCTTTCGTCAGACGATGGGTAAGCTGCTCCAGCACTACTAGATTGATGACTCCCTCGGCGTTGGAGTGGTCAGCCAGCAGCCACTTCCGGCAGGCATCATAGAGCTATTGAGTGAAGGCAAACGGGTGGCCACGCACATCCAGCTTCATTGAGTGGAACCTTTGTCAGTGCTGTTCAGCGCTGCGGTCAGTCCGCTGCAAGATGGTCTTCTTCAGATTGTCATACACCAGAATCCACCATACACCATACATCCAGGCTTCATCTGGTGCAGTAAGCTCCAGATTACCTACCGGTCCTCTGCTTGAGCTTGGAGCACCTCCTGGAACCGACAATCCTGATCCTTGCGATGCTCATGCAGGGCCTGATGTTTGGAATGATGCATGCTGGTGAGGGTCTGGATGACTTCCGCCAACGGTGAGGACATGCCGGTGTATACTTCCTCAAAATTCCCAGGTTTCGGCACCAGTGTAACAGATCTCTTTCACTCTTAGAAGGAGGAAGCGTTGGATGGGGCATTTCAAACTCAAAACAGTTCATTTATTTACACAGCACTGAAGCTCGGCAATCATTCATCTTGTCTGGCATGGTCCCTCTTTTTATCGCACTCCCCGTTGCTTACTGCAATCAGAAACATTTGTTAGATATTACAGTGCTCAGGTGTGTACCCTTACCACGTTCTCTCTCTTCGGACAAAAGTGAGACCACGCCCCTGATATTACATTTATGTGCATCATAGATTACGATGAGCCACCCCCTTAGCTTATGGGGTGGCTCACTGGAATTAGTAAGCATTTACCTTCAGCAGCTGACTGCACACTTACAGTGTGGACATAAGCCTGTTACTCTGTATCAGACAGACTCTGCTGCTTAAATTCTTGGTCAGTCCTGCTGTTAGAGCACTTTGGCCAGTGGGAATGTGATTGTAACTGAATTTAGCCGAGCACTGCTGTCCCTTCATATCTCATGCTTCTCTGTGGATCCGAAAAGAGGTCAGAAGACACCACCCCATTCCATACCCACCCCACCCACAGTGATGTGCGGAAAAGCCAATAAAATTGCAAATTTCCCCATATTTTCACAATATCCTAAATAAACAGGAGCCAAGCACACATTCCCTTGCCCTGCATCAAATATTAATCTCGGTGTGGCTACAGCATCGTGCGGCAGTATCGGACGCCCCTCTCTGGGTAAACAGTGGGGAAATTGCTATTCATCGGCTTTCATCCACATGCTGTGCCGGAAAGCATGACAAATTCTTTTCCTAATTACAAGGTGCTCTGTGTGCTCTCCAGCACTGTAAATCCACCCACTCTCTCTCCTCTCCAATTCTGGATTAGGCATTCATATTCCCTCACTCATTATATCTTCAGCTCAGGTTGGATGTATTCAAAGCAGGGGGGAACAGTGTTTGGAAGATTTCATCTGATTCCAAAGAAAAGGCAGCTTAGTGGGTTCCTTTTATTGCTGTTGGGATAGGGGAGACTGGGGCTAGGTGTCACAAAGGCTATATACAGTATCTCTTTAACTATACTGTGTTGAGTTAGAAGTCCAATAAATGCTTGTTTTCTCTAGCGGTGGTTTTGTATGTAGGATTTAAACTCCTAGTTCAAAACATGAATTATGAATATTTTTGGTGAATTATATTCTCTAAATGTACATTCCAATATTATCATATTTTTATAAAAGCTCTTGTGTAAAGAGCAATAAAAAAAATGATATCAGCCAAGGGTCAACTACTAGATTTTAACCAAAAGGAACAGTGTTATTAGGACAAGAAAAACTGTATGAAATGGCAGGTCATGGAAGGATGTCACATGTGTTTTATATTTTAGTAAAAAAAAAAAAATATATATATATATATATATATATATATATATATATATATATATATATATATATATATATTTAAATGTATACAATTATAAAACATAAACAATTTTATTGAACAATTATAAAACATAGCATATATATATATATATATATATATATATATATATATATATATATATATATATATACAGTATGTGTGTATATATATGTGTGTGTATGTTGTTTTATAATGTTTAAAAAAAAATCAATTATTATATATTTTTTAATTTCATAAATATTTTAGTTTTCCATTTTTTCTGAAAAGCCTGTAATAGGCTATTTAATTTACAGATTTGCACAGATTTGCCCCATTTAGTGTGGCAACATGTCCCCACAGGTCAGTGTGTGCTCAATGAACTGTATTTTCTTAGCTTTTTTTTTTTTTTTTTTTTTTTTTTGTAGCCACTATGTTAAAGTACAAAAACTGACTTCCAAAAATAAATCCCCTGCTCAGAAAAATATTCACTTGAGTAAAAGTGACAACTAATCCCGGTCTCCCCCATACCATTTCTTTTTTATTTATTTGTTTCCCTCCAACAGTGTATAGAGTGTCACCCAAACATCTACTTGAATCCCTTTAGTACATGTCTTGTTTGCTTGTAGGAGTTTGATTAAGAAGCATTTCATTGACTCTTTATTCCTTTTTATTTAAAAGAAAGTTGATATGTGTCAGAAAAATATTAATGCATATCAAAGTTAATGAATAACTTCTTTTCTCTCTCTAAACTTTCCCCCTTCCCCATCTCTTCTCTCATTCACTTCACTCCCCTACTGCACTTGATCGTGCCCTTTGCCGCTGTCAATTTTCACCCCCTCCTCCTCACCAGCAGGACTGTGTCCTTTCCATGCCATTGTCTTGCTGTTTTGCAAATGAATTTAATTATCAGGAAAGTAATAGGAGGCCTCTGCTCTGGTTGAAACTAAGGGTGAAAGTCTCAATGTCCTATGGAAAAACCTTGACTGCAACCTGAACAGGTTGTCAACAAATCTAACGTGACAACTTTTGCCACAAGGGGCAGCAAAGTACACAGCATGTAGAGATCTCCTGCTCCTCTGTCCAGTCTCAGCTATTTTGATTAAGACCCTCCATTCACCACAGAAAAGAGGCATATGAATGCTTAAGGCAGGTGTCATGCAAGATTCAGTCACCCCACAGAATCCAGTACACCCTTGCACCCAAGAGGTAGCTTTTTGTAATGCCTGATCAGAAGTTTCTGTTACTACTTACTAATGTTGATGATGTCGTAAATACTGTTTTGACAGAACTATGCCAAATATCTTTCTCTGACTATGTTAACTTAATAGGCTAATTGATTAGCATGCTAAACAACTGTTAGGAATGCATGACGAAATGTTAATCAGTTAAAATTCTAAATATAAACTAAAAGAAATAGAATTGCTGAATTGTTTTTGTTCCATCCCGTATTTGTTCCATCCAGACCACTAGACAACATGACAGTGTTTTCCCCATATCACCGTTTCTACAGTTTAGGGTAGCAGCGTGACAAAGCAATAGAGCTGTGTATACGTGCAAGTTCTCAAGGGCATAGATCTTTCAGCACTGTATCCATTAATATTTTTCTCTTGCACCGAACACGCTTCATTAATGGCCTTTCACACTCCACACGCATTACCTCTCTCCCCCGGCCCGTGACATGAAAAGCCGCATAGTACAGCTGCAGATGTGGTCATTTTAATGACAGTAGACCACAGCGGAGAAATACAGTGAGCAGAAAAATAGATACATATCAGCATATTTCACTAAAATACACTGCAGAAAATAATATGACGCCAAAGTTTCAGCAAGATTTGTGACAGGACAATTTTTCGTGGTTCCAGAGCGCCTTGAGACTAGAAATTATTTTTTCCCCATTTAAAGTTAGCTGTATTTGTTATGATGTGTGGAAATAGGAGAAGGTAGACGGGGGTGTGGATCCAAATGCGGCTTTTATTTGAATTAGCACAAAAGAAACAAAACACTGGAACAAATCAAAATCCACGATGCGAGAAAGGCAAGCTGAGTACTGGAGAACAACAGGGTAACCTCGGACGGACGGACAGACAGAGAACAGGGTAACCTCAAGCGAGAAGACAGACTGGCAGGGAACACGAACAGAGAGAGTCAAACGAGACATCCGTGGAGACATGGAACGTCAACGCACGACAACCGGTAGGGAAAACAGCGGGGTTTAAATAAAGAGAGATGGTAATGACAAAATGACGGACAGGTGCGGACAATAACACACTGACAGGGCCGGAAACGACGGGAAGAAGGGAAGTGTAGTTTTCACGAAGACAGTGAAACACGGGCGGACAACAAGGAAGACATGACAGGAAGCGTGAGCAGTAAAACAGAAAACACGGAGCGGAAAAACTAGGGAGCGTGACATGGACGTGACTAGTGACGGGTGAAATGGAAAACACGGGGCAGACGACACGAAACACGGTGCAGACGACACGAAACACGGTGCAGGTGAGCGAGACCGTGACATAATCCCCCCTCAAAAGGACCGGATTCCAGAAGGTCTTAAAATAAACAAAAGAAACAATAAAAAGGAATGAAGGACCCAGGAGAGAGGGGGTAGACTGGGGGAAAACAGACAGACCAGGGGGAGAACAAGGGGCACAAAGACAGTTCACAGGGGTGCAAGGGGTGCTGAGACAGGCCAAGGGGGCAATTAGGCAGTCCACGGGAGGCAGGCAGACCAGGGAGGTCGAGAGGGTAGACAGGCAGACCAGGGAGGCCGAGAAGGCAGGCAAGCAGTCTATGGGGGTGTGTCAGGGGGACCGGGTCCGGTGGCCTGGGGGGCGTCAACCAGGCAGGGACAGGTTCAGGAGGCCTGGAAGGCGGCCACAATGTGGGGATAGGCCTGGGGGGCTCGGGAGCTGGCCACGAGGCGAGCACCAGATTAGGAGGTTTGGGAGTGGGCCATGGGGCAGGAGCTGGTTTGGGTGGCCTGGGAGCTGACCTCTGGGCAGGGGCCGGTACAGGAGACCTGGGAGCTGGCCTCTGGGCAGAAGCCGTTACAGGAGACCTGGGAGCTGGCCGCAGGACAGAGGCTGGCGGAGCCGTGTGAGGCGGGGCCAAGGAGGACTTCGGAGGCGGAGCCGTAGAAGACTTGGGAGGCGGCGCCGAAGGAGGTGTAGGCTGGGCTGTGGGGGGCTCAGAAGGCGGAGCCGAGGGAGGCTCAAGAGGCGGAGTCAAGGGAGGCTCAGGAGGCGGAGCCGAGGGAAGCGATTGCGTAGAAGGCCCAGGAAGTGGAGCCGAGGGAGGCTCAGGAGGCGGGGCCAAGGGTGGCTCAGGAGGCGGCACTGGGGAAGGCGCCGGAGCCGAGGTAGGCTTCGGAGGCCGAGCCGGGAAGGACCTTGGAGGCGAGGCTGAGGGAGCCTTCTGAGGCGGGGCTGAGGGAGGCCCAGGAGGTGGAGCTGAAGGAGGCTCCGGAGGCAGAGCCGAAGGTGGCGAGGGCGAAGGAGGCTCTGAAGACGGAGCCGATGGAGGCTTCGGAGGCGGAGCCTGGAGAAGCTCGGGAGACTCGAGGCGGAGCCGTAGGAGGCTCGGGAGTCTCTGGGAGAAGAGCCGTAGGAGGCTTAGGAGGCGGAGCCGTAGAAGGCTCTGAAGGCTGAGCCGGGGAAGGCTCAGGAGGCGGGGCCGAGGAAGGCGGCGCCGTAGGAGGCTTTAGAGGCGGAGACCTGGAAGGCTCTGGAGGCGGAGCCGACGGAGGAGGCACCGTAGGAGGTTTCAGAGGCGGAGACCTGGAGAGAGTCAAATGAGACATCCGCGGAGACATGGAATTTCAACGCACGACAACTGGAAGGGAAAACAGCGGGGTTTAAATAAAGAGACAGTAATGACAAAATGACGGACAGGTGCGGACAATAACACACTGACAGGGCCGGAAACGACGGGAAGAAGGGAAGTGTAGTTTTCATGAAGACAGTGAAACACGGGCGGACAACAAGGAAGATATGACAGGAAGCGTGAGCGGTAAAACAGAAAACACGGAGCGGACAACAAGGGAGCGTGACATGGACGTGACTAGTGACGGGTGAAACGGAAAACACGGGGCAGCCGACACGAAACACGGTGCAGACTACACGAAACACGGTGCAGACGACACGAAACACGGTGCAGGTGAGCGAGACCGTGACAGTATTAATAAATATGTTTTGAGCCTATTGATAATAAACAGAGATTTTGTTTAAAAAAAAAATAAAATAAATAATTTACATTTCTTGTTGCACTTAAATCTGTTTTGTATACTATTCTGATGATAGTGAAACTTTGTAATATGGCACTTTTGTACCACTGTCTCCCTAAGATGATTCGCTGATGTTCTTCCTCTTTTGTAAGTCGCTTTGGATAAAAGCGTCTGCCAAATGAATAAATGTAAATGTAAATGTAAATGTTTAAATTTTGTGAAAATTAATCAGAGATAACATCATCTCTGGCATGGATGGCAAGAAAGACAACAAAAAGTACTAGTACTAGTACTAGTTCTCTGCTTAAGATGAAAACATTTCCATTACTTAATAGTCAGCCCATTTAAACTTAACTATAGCAAACAGTGTTTTGAATCTGCACTATTATGATGTACATCGTTTGTTTTTGGTAGATTTGCGTTTTGAGGAAAATATAAAAATGGTTCATTAAGACTTTTACATTACCTACATTTTCTCACAGGGATTACCCCTGAACCCCCATACAGTATCTTTCCTATGAGTATATATTAATGGTCGAAGATTCCCCATAGTCCACTTCTTTGGTTGTCTTTGAGCCATAATGTCCTCATTCTTGCCCAGTTATTTAAGAGACTTTTTGACTGCTGATTTATTATTTATTATGTTTTTTTTTTTTCTAATTTTACAAAGTACTATTGCTGCCAACTTGGAAAGAAATAAAAATTTCAAAGAAATTGCATTTCTTACATATTGTCATTAGTCAGACTGCTAAGAACTTATAGAAGTTATTATTTTCCAGACCTTTGGGGTGGAAATGTCGAGACAGGACATCTTGGAAAATGTATTGAATACCCCTGCCAAGTTACTATTTTGTCCAAACAAATTAGGTTTTTAAGGTTAATGCTATATCAAGTTTTAAATCAACAAAACCTAACTCTCTACCCTACACCTTAAGCCTAAACCTAACTGATAGTGTCAGAAAAAGCAAACTTACCACAAATTTGCCACTCATTATTTTCACATGCAAATGAGCTTGTGATTCGCCGCAAATGTTTACCAGAAGTTTGCAGCTCTTCACCGGTAATGGTGAACCTGCAGCAAACCTTTGGTTACGATGGAAAATTTGCCACAAGTTTGCCATGAACTCTTGATTTTTGTAAGGGTATAGTGACTCTATTGTTCATTTCACCAGGAAACAGCCCCGATGTATAGAGCAAGGCACATGGAAATCATTTTGCAAAAATGTACATCAGGTATAGTAACTTGATTCTATAAGACTAGATGTTAATGTCATATATAATTTAAATGACATACATTGGTGTATTTGCATGATTAAGACTACACAACTTATCAAGTGATATTGTAGGTTCCCCTTCTGTCGCTCTCTCCACGTTGTGTCAGAGAAGCGACACTATGGGTCTCTCTTGAGCGCCGATATTCACCTCTGGACTATGAAAAAAGGCCAATGAGAGTTGGCAACCAGTATTTGCATGTCCCGCCCCCGGACATACGGGTATTTAAGCGGCGCAAATACGGGAGTTCATTCAGAAAATTTCTTCGGAGCCGATGGTCGTGCATGCAGTCTGCTGCGAGTTACACACCAAGTTCCTGTTTAATCCTCTGACACTCTGCATGCTGTTGGATCTGACGGCGCACAACAGCGGCTTTCTCATTAGTGCACGGCTGTGCATTCTTGCCCCTGGGCACTTCGACAGCAATGTGATAGCGGACGCGCTGTCAAGACAAAGCTTGCCTGGTGGAGAGTGGAGGCTCCACCCCCAGTCGGTCCAGCTGATTTGGGACCGGTTCGGCAAGGCTCAGGTAGACCTGTTTGCCTCCCAAGATACCTCCCACTGCCCGCTCTGGTATGCCCGGACAGAGGCTCCCCTCGGGGCAGACGCGTTGGCACACAGCTGGCCGGCGGGGCTGCGCAAGTACGCATTTCCCCCAGTGAGCATTCTTGCACAGGTGCTATGCAAGGTCAGGGAGGACGAGGAGCAAGCCATTCTGGTAGCCCCTTACTGGCCCACCCGGACTTGGTTTTCGGACCTCACGCTCCTCACGACAGCCCCTCCCTGGCGAATTCCCCTGAGGAAGGACCTTCTTTCTCAGGGACGGGGCACGCTCTGGCACCCGCACCCAGACCTCTGGAACCTCCACGTCTGGCCCTTGGACGGGATGCGGCCTACCACCGACCGTCATAGATACAATCAATCAAGCCATAGCCCCCTCTACCAGGCATCTCTACGCTCTAAAGTGGCGTCTGTTCGCGGACTGGTGTTCTTCCCGAGAAGACCTCTTCGTCTGCTTTGGGGGACAGCAGAAAGGGAACGCTGTCTCCAAGCAGAGACTCGCCCACTGGGTTGTCGATGCCATTTCCCATGGCTTATCACACCCAGGCCGTGCTCCCCCCTTGCAGGTCTGAGCTCACTCCACCAGGAGTGTTGCGTCCTGATGGGCACTGGCTAGGTGCACTGCCCTAGCAGACATATGTAGAGCAGCGGGCTGGGCAACACCTAACACTTTTGCGAGATTCTACAATCTCCAAGTTGAGTCAGTATCGTCCCGTGTTTTCTCAGGTACTGAGCCCGTAGAACTCGGTAGCACGCCCACAATCTGACTGGGTGAATCGCTTGCACCTAGCGCCCTTCCCCCAAACCAGGGGAAACAGTGCGCCTTCATTCCCAGGAGATCTCAGGTTTGGGACACTGGTTGATTCCTCCCTAGCCCTCGTGGGTCGCAGTTCAGCGGAGGAACTCACCGACCCAAGCCACTGCGGGTACCGCAAGCTACCCTGTACTGGTATAGGTGCTCCACAGGTAAGGCCTCCTTCAGACTCCCCCTGTGTGTAACACCACGGTTTCCCTTAGGCAGTCACGGCTGCCTCGGTTGCCGTGCTGTATGTTCCCCCCTCTATGAGGCTGGATCCACCACCGCACCAACTTTTCCACATAGGCCCTAAGTCAGGCCTCTGATGGTTTTGCCACTTAAACTTGCCTCCCCTCTCGGGTAGGCGTAGCCTCCGCAGGGTCTTCTCCACCCTGAATAAGGGCTAAGACCCCCTTCCCTCAATGCGTGTAAGGGCCCCAGCCTTAGTTGCTCTATGCGAGAAACATTGAGAGAAAAGAGGCCCGGCCAGGCTTGGCCCATTCCCAGGTTGGCGGCCAGCACCTTGTTCCCTCCTCTAGGGTAACGATAAGGAATCCTGATGGCTTAAATGGGGCATTGGGGAAGGGTACGTGCAGCCTGATACAGTTGGTCGTCCTGCACGTAAGAATACCTGCTCGCTCCTGTATCAGCAGTTCACGTACACGGCTCAGCGCATGGCACTTTTATAAGTGGACCCCTAGTGTCGCTTCTCTGACACAACGTGGAGAGAGCCACAGAAGGGGGACGTCTAGGTTACGTATGTAACCTCCGTTCCCCGATGGAGGGAACGAGACGTTGTGTCTCCCCTGCCACGTCGCTTAGCCGAGCCACTGTTGTGGCCGGACCATTTCCGGCTCCTCAGAAAAATCCTGAATGAACTCCCGTATTTGCGCCGCTTAAATACCCGTATGTCCGGGGGCGGGACATGCAAATACTGGTTGCCAACTCTCTGGCCTTTTGGCCTTTTTTCATAGTTCAGAGGTGAATATCGGCGCACAAGAGAGACCCCTAGTGTCGCTTCTCTGACACAACGTCTCGTTCCCTCCATCGGGGAACGGAGGTTACATACATAACCTAGACGATTTCCAATATGGCACCCAATAGAATACCCAAAACCCAAGGGGAGCCAGATTCTGTGATGGGACTAAATCTCAACCCACACCAGTTAGAAAGTATTCAGTTTGAGCCTGAATTCACAAACTAGAGCTGGAGATTCAAGTGGAATCATAACCGATCCAAGCTACTACTTTCAGCAATTCCCATCAGACACCAGGCAGATTAACAGGTACATTTCTTCAGTATACAGTCACTGTCAATCCCTTATTAAACACCACCTGCTGTTGTCCACCGCACTGCTCCGGTTTCTCTCTCTTCAAACTCTGGACAGAAATGAGAGCGAGAAGAAGTTGCGGACACAGTTCTCTCTGTCTTTCCTTAATCTCACACATCCTACTCCCTCTCACCATACACTAGCCACACACGCAGTCATTCAGTGCAGAAGAGTGTTCCTACAGGTAATTGGGTCTCCTGATGCTCCCTGTCAATCTGGGGTGTTTATTGAAACTGCTGGATCAGAAATCACTCCACATGGCTCCTCATGTGCCCTGTGTTCAGGTGTCTCTTGGGATAACTTTTCATTCTATCCACTTAACTATGTCTTTTTGCATATGTAAGGGCCCAGCTATTGTGGAGATACCAATGTATTCTGACCAACTTTTTCATGGTAAGACTTTTCCACAATGGTCTTCAATGTTATCCTTGAGCTTCGACAATCTGGAGGTGATGGTATGTAGATATGGTAGCTATGAGCTCCATCTATCAGACATCAGAGAGTTTTATTAGGGTTGTGCTGAATGAGGAAAGTTGTCAATTGGTGGTAGAAGTGAAGGAGGTGGATGTGTATGGGGCAAGAGAAAGGGCAAGCAATCTTCCTTTAGTGTTCCAATCTAATCTTAACAATTGCAAGGGTTAAAGCGATAGCTCACTCAACCTCATGTTGTTTTAAACACATATGATTTTCTTTCTTGCATGGAATGCAAAAGTAGATGTTGGGTGAAATATCAGCTTGAGTCACCTTTCACTTCCATAGTACCTTTTTTCTATACAGTGAAAGTAAATGGTGACCGAGGCTTTCATTCTACTCAGCATCTCCTTTCGTGTTCCACAGAAGAAAAACAAATAGTAATACAGATTTGGAGCAACAAGAGGGCGAGTAAATGATGACAGAAATAATGTTTGGGTAAACTATCCTTTTAATAGCTGTCTTTGCATTCAGGTGATCTGAGCATTATTTCTCATATATTGCAGTGACAATATATAGATTTGTGACATCTTGTTTTAGAATGCAATAAAATATGTTGAGGTGACATTTAAAGGTGCACTCAATTTGTTAATGTTATGAAGGAATAGTAACAGTACAATAGTGTTTTTAAAAATGTGTTGATGTACACTCACATGAGATGAAGACACTTGTCATATATGTATTAGAGAAAAAATTGCTGCACTCTAAATATAGCGGTGGGCACACAATCATGAGTGCCGCCATGTTGAGATCATATGACCAGCCTAATATAACGTGCTTTATCTCAATAATACCTCATAATTGCACACTTTTACTTTTGAGATAAATGAATCATGGCTTAAATGTTAATAGCATATTTTTACAAAGAGGATTTCTGTTTTGCATGATGCAGCATCTATACTACTAGGTGGCAGCGAACATTAAAAAAAGATTGACAGTTGGTGACAATTTCAGAAAATGTGTGTATCCAACAAATATATTTTAACCGACAACAAGTCACATTTTATTTACATGCTTCATTATCTATGTATGTTGTAAGGCAAATTTGCTTTTCCGATGCTGCTCTGATACATCACTTCTCCCCTTGTTTCTTAATTTCCTATGCCAGTGATCAAAGGCCTCCTCCCAGTCCTCTCAAGCACGTCTTAATCACCCCCTGGTCGACACAATTGTCTAACAGGTATGGTGAGGACACCCTTTAGGAGAGCCTCCCCAACCCATACCCCCCCCCCCCCGCCCCCATCCAGTTGGGATTGGTTATCTCTGTCAGTGTGTGATTGCAACCTCTGGGTGACCCCTATGCAATATATATCATCACAGGTTATCTACATAATGCAGGGGGAGAGGGTGAGAATGCTATCAGAGAGATAGTGTGGTTCAATCAGACCTTTCCTGTAGACAATGACGGTCGTAAGATGACTGGAAATGGATTTGAGGTGACAGTAAATTATTCTGATTATGTACCACGCATGTCACCTAGTTTGGTGACTCTACATCTTCTGATTGACAATCACTTGAGTATGTATGTCACGGACATAACAAGGGTATAAGTATGGCGTTGAAACCAAAACCATTGCTGCCCAGTCAATCAATGACATAACAGACAGCGTTTTTGGATGAATTGACCTCCTAAGGAAACTGGTTTCAAACCGTCCTCCAAGGCACCAGGAAGTCAGTTCTTATGATCAAGATAAAGCTTTAGACATAAGCAAGTGAATATTTTATGACTCCAATACTTTTTTCACTGTATAAATTGAGACATAAGTTGACAAAAAATGAAAAAGTTGACATATATGAATTAATTTATTAATTTACTTCTTGTAAATGCTTCTTCAGACACCATTTATAGTGAAGTATAATTTTTTTCTGCCATCTAAAGCCAATCAGGTGAAGTCATCTTAGTAGACAGGATGTTACACAAGCATTGGATGCCTTCCTATGAGGCTGATGCCATGAATATTACTTGACTATGGCGACATTTTATTCCTTACACGCAGGGGTGGGATACCATACAAGCTGTATAAGAAGTGCCCCATGGTTTTTAAAATGTTGTGGAGACTGTTGTGGGTTTCCTGTAATAAGCAGTGCATACCGGTGGAGTGGCAAAGGGCAGTGGCCATCTTCATACCCAAAGAGCAGGGATCCACCAACATTAGTCAGTTTAGGAGCATTGCTGTTCTGAACATGGAGAGAAAGTTTTTCTTTTCAGTTGTAGCAAGGAGGATGTCTGACTACCTCCTGAAGAATGGCTACATAGACACATGCTGCCAGAAGGCAGGCATGCCAAGTTTTCCTGGGTGCATGGAACATGCATCAGTAATATGGGAGCTGATGCAGTCTTCCAAGTGAAATAAGAAAGACATTCACCCAGTCTGACTGGACATGGCAAATGTCTATGTATCAATTCCACACCAGCTTGTTGGCTATGTACTGGAGTTTTTCATATACCAGAGTGCATTATGAGCTTAGTAGACTGCTACTATGTGGACTAGAAGATATGTTATACCACACAGGACTGCACAACGCAATGGCAGCAACTGGAAAAAGGAATCGCGATGGGATGTTCAATCTCTCCCATACTGTTCACGGCTGCATTCAAGATCATCCTAATTGGTGCAAGACAAATGGCCCGAGGAATCCATACACAATCTGGGGTGAGATTGCCAGCTCTGCACAGTTATATGGATGATGTCACAAGCATCCTCCAGACTGCTACATGTTAAAATCGGCTCTTGAAAAGGCTGGAAGAGCTATTGGCATCGGCCAGAATGAAGATTAATCCAACAAAATCATGTTGCCTTTCTATTAGAAAGGGGGTGAGGGATGATCAGATTTCATTTGAGGTGGAGGGGGAAAGAATCCCAGATGTGGCAGAGCAGCCTCTTTGAAGATTAGGGAGAGAATACACAGCAGATCTTTCAGACAAACACATTTCAGAGTTGGTTTAAAGCAACTGAAAGAGGGCCTGGATAAGATTCTCAATTGTCATCTCCCAAGCAAATTCAAGGTTTACCAATTTACACCCTACCATCACCTGATGTGACCGTTAAAAATGTGTGAGATTTCAGCAGCAGCAGTGGTAAGGATGGACATCAAGGCCAACAGTTTTATCAGGATGTGGCTAGGCCTGCCATGTCTCTCAGATGTAGCATTGTTTGGAAGAAATGCTTTACAACTGTCTATAAAATCACTCACTCTGGGCTACAAGCAGGAAAATACCAGGCTTGTTTTGGAGCAATGGGAATTGATAGACCAGGCAGTGAGGGCATGTGAAGTCCAAGTCCGAACAGGCAGAACTTGGAAGGCAGAGGAGGTCATACACCACCGGGGGGGGGGGAGTACCGTACATGTCTAATCCGTAGTCATCTGCTAACTCCTCTGAGCTAATGTTTAGTGCTTCTGTAGAGCTCTGGTGAATGAATCCATAATGGCTGATAAAAGCAGGCCATTGATCATCTTCCACTGCAAATGATGTATAATCCCTCTCATAATGTGTCTTTCATAATCATTATGACATGTCCCAGGAATGCACACAAATAAAAAGCAAGCCAGGAAAGGAGTTAACTGATGAACATGTTTTTTTTAAGAAATGGGCTATTACGAGACATTTGCCTTCTTTTTATGATATCCAACGATCAATTATCCAGATGGCTGCAAGAGGGAGCGTCACCAACAACTGCTTTTCATTGTTTTGTTTTTTTACTCTATTGCTACCATATCTGTGCTTTGTCTGCACATGGCAATAAACAGATGTTGGCTTTTTTTTTTTTTTTGCTTTGAAATGCAGGTATTTCATCCACCATTGTTCCCTGACCAGCTACTGAGCAGCTGAGACTGGCATCTGCTGTGGCGTATGAGCAGGAGGGACTCGCTGCTGGTTGTTAGCTGTTAACTTGGCAATAAAGGAGAGCCCAGGAATATGAAGAACTGTGATGCGCTTGATGTGCTTCAATCATTTTGTCTCATCAGGACATTTGTTTTTATGGTCATGATATTGGAATGTTCCTGCTTAGCAAACGGCAGCTTGGCTGTTTGAGAGAAAGCAACCATAGCCCTTCTTTGAATGGTTGATCTCAACATTTATTTTCAGTGGTAAAACAAGCTTTTTGCAGTGGAATTTATTTTTTCCAGATATAAGAGAATATTAATATTTGAATAATTTTCAGACGACCACTCTCTTGTTTTGAGTGGTTTGGGTCTGTCCTGTGTAGACACATTTCCTATTGAAGGTGGGAAATATCAAAAGATTCATCTTTTTTTTAGTAGCCTTTAGTTTACATCACAGCCATTAACGACGATTTGCTACTTGCTGGCCTGTTGCAGGATGAAGGGCATTGTCATTATAGAGAGCATTTGATTGGACATAAACCTGTGTAGTGCAATCTCTACAAGTCATCAATATTTCACAAGCATATAGATGGCCTGAAAAAGCACATAGATACCTTTGAATTTGTTTCTTAGAGACAAATAAACTTTGAAAGGAAACCTCCTCTATGTAGGGGAGGCCTCTGTCAACAGGGAGTCGGCACTTTTGAAATTTCCCTCACTTTATGGGTTATACTGTGCGGAAAGGAAACAGTTCTTGTATATTGTGATGGTTTTTGTGTTTTATTGTTTGTTTTTTGCGTTTCAAGTCCAAGTGGAGGATGCCGACTGCGTTTTCAGATTTGCTCCTCCGTTAAAGCATAATGTGTGTGTCATTTTGGGAGAAAATGGTGCATCTGGAGATGCAGGTTGCGAAAATGGCACCTGATATGACCTCCATTTTAGAGAATGGTGGAAGGATAATGGAAACCCCAGGAGGTAAAGAGTGCTGGCTTCTCCCCTGCCCTGTGACAAGACCCTGGGCCAGGCATTAGAGAGGATGAATGGCAATACTGAGATCCCAGCCGCCGTACTGCTTGGTTATGTATGTATTTGTGTGTGTGCATGTATCTGTGAAGCGTGAGATAGATTAAAGTTGTCTCTGCAAATGTTTTTTCATGTGAACTCAGTGATAGATGTTACCCTATCATCTAGAGCTGCAATTTTTCTCTTTTAATTAACTATGACACCAAAAATCTACTCTAGTCAGTCAAAGTGTAAACAGCATGTGTGATCTATGCTTAAAAAATATAATTTTTTAATCTAGTCTCCGCTTATTCATTTTTCACAATTCTTTAGTTCTTTTACAGTTCACCCTGATCTCTGTGAGCCAGACATGGATTCATTTCCAAACATGCTTTCAAGAGTTGCTACAGCCAGACCCCCTGCTGTGCTAAGCCATCACCTTTATTTGTTGATCTGTATTTCTCGCCCTCCCTCTTGGCTCATCGAGGAAAAGAAGCCTACTCATGGGTTACCATTAGCCGTAGATAATCTGCAGTGATTAGATTAGTTTTTATGTGGTGGTTCAGGCCTTGGCCCGGAGAGGCAAGACGAGAGAGTGTCTTTCAGCAGAGAAGAATAGGGCGCAGCGCTCTGCCAGCCACTCAGCTCGGCCTCTTCCTCTCAGAGCTCGGCGACCAGGGCAGCTGTCTATTCACACAACCCTGCCAATTAAGCATATTCAGCAGGGCGCTGGAGCGACACCCAGCCGGAGGTAATCAGAAGCTTGATCATCTCTCCTTCTCCACTCTCATCTTATATCCTCTCATAATTTCTCTTTTCTTCTGTCTCTCCCTCTTTTTTTTACTCTCTCTCACTTTCTTTTTCCTGCTTACCTGCTGCTGTTGTGAAAATGATGGTGTGGAAGTTTACTACGCTGTGCCTGGACTTGTTGAGTAAGTTTTTCCTCTCTGCATGAAACATCGTCATGTAACATTCCTGCTCCTAGTGACCTGAGCTCTTGGTGTCATGTATATGTGCATGCGGTGAACATGTAAGTTGGGCTGAACATATTCACCCATTCACACATGTTTAGTGTCAGTCAGGCCATTTAAGGGAATGTTTATTAAAATGTAAACATGTTCATGTTCACTTATATCACAGTATATCTCTGTTGTTTTGAGAGGATGCACACCTATGTATACTCAGAAATTAATATGTATACAAATTTACACATAAGCATCATACTTAGGGGTCATTTACACTTTTTTCTGCATTGTTTTGGACTAAAACCAAATTGTTTAATTTATCATTGTCTCGTGCCATGAGCAAAGCATTTTTAAAATGCCATGTCAAGTTAAAGGAACAGTTCACCCACAAATGAAAATTCTCTCATAACATCACTCACTCTTATGCCATCCCAGATGTGTATGACTTTCAATGTTATGCAGAACACAATATATATATATTTTTAATAATATCTCAGTTCTATAGGTCCTCAAAATATAAGTGAATGAATGGTGGCCAGAATTTTGAAGGTCCAAAAAGCATATAAAGGCAGATTAAAAGACTCCAGTGTTTAAATCCATATGTTCAGAAGTGATTTGATAGGTGTGGGTAAAAATTTAAGTCTTATTTTTTTTTTCATAGAAACTATTTGACATTTTTAAATTGAAAGTGGAGATTTATAGTAAAAAAAAAAGGACTTAAATATTGATCTGTTTCTCACCCACATCTATCAAATCGCTTCTGAAGATATGGATTTAACCACTGAAGACTTATGTATTACTTTTATGTGGCCTTTATGTGATTTTTGAAGCTCTACAGGTCTGGTCACCATTTACTTGCATTGTAAGGACTAACAGACCTGAGATATTCTTCTAAAAATCTTAATTTGTGGTCTGCAGAAGAAGAAAGGGCACCAGGTCTAGGGCACCAGGTGAGCCAGGGCTGCCACATGTGGACCCACAAAAAATTGGTACATGATGCCCCTTCACATACACATTATTTAGGGTGCTGACACACACACACACACACACACACACACACACACACACACACACACACACACACACACACACACACACACACATTTATGGTTTCTAATAACGGCGAGCAGAACAGTCATTAATAATCTGAGTGGCATGAGCACCGTGGGCTGGGCAGCCAGTAATGGATGCTGTGACCAGTAATTAGGGTACAGGCTGGTGTTAAAGAGTCAAGACTTTGGGAAACCGATTTGTGGAATAATTAGTCTCTAACAGTTTATTGATGGCACTTTCATACTTTTCCAATGTGTTCCTTTTGGCCCCTCAGCCCACATTAATGACCCTCTGGGTCTCCCCAAACAGTCATCCCATCTAATTAATTGAAATTAGGGCAGATCAAATGCATTTCAAGTTTCTCATATTAAAATTACCTGGGGGAATGAATTTCCAATTTAGAACTTGGGTTTTCTGTCTTGTTAAATGGTGCTAAACGATGGTCTTAATATGCACCAGGCAGTAATGCAATAGACTAATGGTTGCTAATCTGAGGCCATTGTTCTTTTTGCCTTGTTGATACCTCTCAATTTACAGGACCTCATTGCTCAAACCTGTCACCTGTTTAGTAGGATGTGATTAAGCTGTAAAAGCCTGTAGATTTTTAAAAACAAAGTAGACAAATTGCTAAATTAGTACACTATAACAAATTGCTGTAAGTTTACAGTAACTTTTTACAATAGTATCCTGTACTCTATAAATTACAGTCTGTTATTGTATTTTGCTTTGAATTCTGGGAGATGTTATCAAAAGTTTCTTGTAGAATTTCTGCAAAGTTTTAGAAGAAGAATAGTTAATTTGAAAACAAAAAGGGATTTTTCTGAGTAAATGTTTCGGTAGCACAGAACGTACCTGTGAACTATTATATCCTAATAAATCTATTATTGTTGACATACTCTTTAATTTTGCCAGGATATTTTCTCTCATAACACAATTATGTTCTTAATTAAACAAAAATAATCACATTTCCCATTCAGTGCTTGGGCAAAGTAAAAGACAACAATAGCTAGTGCGTTGAACTAACACTTCTTTTTGGAGGTCATGGGTTTGAATTCTGGGAACACCTGGGGTGTATTCCAGAAAGCAGGGTTAACTAACTGTCACAGATACCCTTAACTCTCAGTTAATTAACCCATTCCTTGCTTACTCTGGGTATGTTGGTTCAAGAACACCTGCATGGAGTTGGTTCACTCAACCAAGAGTTTGAAACTCAGAGTTTGTGTGCGTTCACTGTGAACTCAGAAAAGCATTCTTAGCAGATCGCCGAATTCACGAGTCAACATGGAAACAGACGCTAAGAAGAAAGGCATGCCATATTTCAGTGAAGCAGAACATTATGTTTTAATGACTGTAAACGAGCATTATTACGTTGGTTTAGGACTGAGAGATTGCTTGACAGAAATGATATTGAATCATTACATTAATTTTTTAATTAATAAAACTATAAAGTTCTACCATACATATAAAAGTTTAATTCAACATTAATATTAGACCTCTATACATTCATGTTTAATAGGTTGACTGTTACATTATTTGTTTGCACTGAACTTCATTATAAGTATTAACATCCATATTCTATTAATATTATGATAATAGGCTATAGGTTTTATATATTTTTATTTAAAGATGAATTTTAATGGTATTTACCATGATCTGTGCATGCTAATTTATTTTACTGTCATGTGAACTGAATGTATTTCCTTCATTTTTAATACCATTTGACCAGTTGGGGTGTCTGAAAACTTAGAATTATATCACCTTTAATTTCCCACAGTTGCTGATGGTCTCATTGTATTAAACCCTCTTTCAGTTGTAGGATCTCCCACAGTTATCATCATTTTCGACTGATTTAATGTAATGTTTTTTAGTAGGCCGCACATGATTATTCATAAGATGAAGATCTGCTGCAACAGAGGTGGACAATGATAAGAGTTACATGTCCATTGTGTTCCTTTCGCATTTGATGTGGCATTAAAACTTGTCATGTTGTGTTGTCATGTACAGTAGTTCAGGGAACGTCTCGTTACTGATGTAACCTCCGTTCCCTGATGGAGGGAACGAGACGTTCCCTGAACTTTCTCGCCCATGGTGCTGCTATTAAAAGGGCACGCATGTGCTGACAGCCTCTGAAACATACTAACATCTACCTGAAATAAACTAACTCTGTTACATAACCTACTCTGGAGCAGGTTATGTTCAGAGAGTAGGTTGCTATGGCTACTAACATACCCTGAAAGTTACCTCCGGTTTTAGAACCGATAGCTGAGGTTATCTGCTAACTTATCCGTAACCTTACCCAGGTAAGTCACATATACTCTGCTTTCTGGAATACACCCCTGGTATAATGTATTCCTTGGATGTGCTGTTACTTTCTTTTGATTATGGAAAATGTATAAATGTTTGAAGTTGAAGATTTTGCTTTATTTAATGTTATTTATTGACAATAAATGTTTCATATTCAAAGTCACCATTACGGTGATTAGTGTTCCCTTAAGTTGGGACATTAGACCTTCTTAATCAATCATTTCTTTCCAGCCATTACCAAAATGTTTCAAGTGAAAACATTTGCTAGTTCTATGGTATAAAGCAGAATAGAGTAGGTTTGAAATCTGACTTCAGTCCAGTGTAATTCCCAATCAACACTTATTGTGTAATTCTTGAGTGTAATGTGACAGATATGTGATAAGATTGTATATTCTCTTTTATGCACACCATCATTGTTAACACTGAGAATTGTTTTGCAAGCAAACCACTTTGAATGACATTATTATTATTTCTGGTTGAACTAACCCTTATCTATAATGTCTTCAATGACAAGACATTAGCACAAGCCCTTGTAATTGTCACTCTTTTTGTATAACACTACACTTTCTCTATTGTGTAACCCAATAGGATGTCCCTGTGTTTATTTTACCTATTGACCTCTCGAGCTAAAAATCAGAGCTCTGATGTAGTGTATCCACCCTCTTCCCTGTGTTTCAGAGCTTTGTGGAAGTAAGTCAGGGAGCCAGGCTTGTATCTGTGTTTGATATAGACATGCTGTTCCATAGAACTCTTCGGGGACTTGCTCTTAGGGGGGTCCCCATATGTCCACCAACAAAAAGTCAATCTTTCCCTCTTGTTTCCAGATTACGAGGCCTTATTGGCATTTACATCTGTATTAACAGCGGCACACATGACCCTGCATGTGTCCGGCTGAGACTGGCCCGGCAGATTGATTAACAAAGGATACCGCTTCACGCTTTTTACCGTGCGCTTGGGCAGGGGGACTCTGGGGCCCCAACCTACCAGGACCCTCAGGGACTAAAGACCTTTGGTGAGGCGCTGGACCCTGGACCCTCCCTTTGCCCAGCACGGCGCCCAGCTTCAGGAGCCAGATTAACCCTGCAGAGCCACAATAGATACACATGTCCCCTTGGCCAGGACCAGCCCATTCAGACCTGTATTACTTACACCCTAATAAGGATTAGGCTTAATGAACTGGAAGAAGTTAACAATAAATGAAGAAGCCCTTTAAGCAGGCTCTAATTCCATTTTGTGTCGCCTTTCCCTCTGCCATTCTCTCCTGCCTCAATTTGAACACAAGTTGTAATCCTCTTGAATATCAAAGATGGGAAGGGGTATGAATTTAGACTTTCCTCTGCTGGCCCTGGACCAATTAAACCTCTCTAGTGAATGTGTCTGAGAGTGACACAAGCGACAGCTCCCATCTGCTGTAAAGGCACATGGTAGAAAATCTATTTTTGTTGGTGAATTGGGCCAAATAACACGTTTCCCATCTAGTTTGATCTGAAGAATTTGTCCTTCTCATTGATTTATTAATGTAAACTAAAAAATAAATAATGGTAACACTTTTCAATAAGGTTGTATTTGTACATTAGTTAACACATTAGGTGTCAATGAACAATGAACAATGATTTTTGCAGCATTTATTAAACTGGTGTAATGTTAATGTATCAATAAACTATTATTAAGTTTTAGTTCATGATGCAGTTTTATTTTTTCTTTCTTTTTTTTTGATAATTAAGTTTTTTGTACAATTATTATAAGAAAAACCACAATTTCATATTTCCTATGTTTTGTCAGTTCACTTGAGTCACATCTTTGCTGATAATTTGCTTTAAACTGAAAATTCTGTCACCAATACCTTCATGTTGCTGGAAACTTTGAAAATGCTAGTGCTGCTCTTGTCCATACAAAAATATACTCACCACTTTACCATTAATCTCCATTTTAACAACATGGTGAGTGGATGATGAAAGAGTTTACATTTTTACATTTACAGACTATCTCTTTAAAGGAAAAGTTCACCCAAAAATGAAAACATTATCACCCTCAAGCCATCCAAAATTTCTTTCTTCACCAAAACAGAATTGAAGATTTTTAGGATTTCATTTCAGGCCTACTCCTTTAAACAATGAAAGTGAATGTACTCAGTTATTTTACAGTCCAAAATGTGCATCAAAATAATCCACATATCCAGTCATCAAATACATTTCTTCTGAACCCAAATTATTGATTATTTTTAGAAACATATACTTATATACTTTTTAACTACAAATGTTTGCTTCCGTACACCTCTGTGATGTGCGCTCATGAGTGGGATGACACTTAGTCTAAACTCCTTTTGGTGCTAACAAGTCCAGAAACAGTTAGACAGCGGACATTTCCGTCGATGCTTCCTGCCTCCTCCTCCACGCATCACCTTACCATCGAGCTAAGATATATATTGGATGGCCTTAGGGTGAGTAAATTATCAGAAAATTTAAATTTTTGGTTCAGTTGAACCAGCATGAATGCTGTGTACATTTTCCATTTCCCTATTTGAGGTGTAGCACCTAAAAAACATGCAAAAAATGTATAAATTAGCACATATTCTTTGTTAATGCTTTAATAATGCGATAATGCAAAATTCGTTTAACGACACTATTTTGTTTTTTAATGCAGTTAACATGTAATATCTACATGGTCATTAACCCATTTAATCCCACTGGTTACAATTATGAGTCGTCAATTGTAAATTACAGTGCAGACTTTTTTGCACGAGTGGTGCAAATAGTAAAATTTGAATAGATTTTACTTATATGTTACAATTGGAACAAAATAAAAATGTTCTCTCTTTGCACTGTCAAACAAAAAAGTGATTTTACAATCAGAAATTAGCATAATTAATTTTGATACAAGTAATGGCCAGCATAGTCCAGTCACTGCCAACCATGTTAAAATAAAATTATACATTATAAATTCTGAATCTAAGTATTGATTACCATCGTCCCATGTCTGCCAACCATGTTGAGTGGCTCAAACATCATCTGCAGCCTTAAACTGAACTTTTGATAAGAAGTTTGGATTAACTTGGCTTCATAGGAAAGCTATAGGATGCTCCCTTGCTCTCTACTTAATGAATTAATGAATTCCTTAATGAATTCCTTACATTTATATAGCGCATTTCTTGGCTCTCAATGCACTTTACAAATAATAGGGGGAATCTCCTCAACAGCAACCAGAGTGCAGCATCCGCTTGGATGATGCAGCGGCAGCCATAGTGCGCCAGTACACTTACCACAAACCAGCTATTGATGGAGAGGAGAGTAGAGTGATATAGCCAGTTAAGGGATGGGGATTATTAGGAGGCCATGATAGATACGGGCCAATGGGGGGGGATTTGGCCAGGGAACCAGGGTTTACCCCTACTCTTTATGAGAACTGCATTTGAATGAATATTGAACCTCGGTTTAACATCTCATCTGGTCGTGGCAGGCACCATTTACTGCCCGCACCCGATGTGTGGGCTCCTCTGACTGCTCTCACTACCCTCAATGGCTGGGCTGCCAGGGAGTACTCAGCGATTCCCCAGGTGGATCAGGTGGGTGCAGTGCACCTTTGCCCGCAGAGCGCCATGACCTGGCGGAACCATCTGAGACACCCGTGCATGGCCTGTTGGCTTAAGTTGTCACTGGCGGCTAAGGCATACAGTGCCGCTGGACAGGCTGACTCCACCCTGCACACCAATAGCTCAACCTAGTCGAGACGAAGGAGGGTGACAAGGTTCCCTTCCTTGATGCCCCCATCTCCCAGGTTGGCCTATTTGACAACACCATCGAGGACCTTACCTAGCAGGTCTCAACGGTTAAGAAGCAGGCAGAGGCCATCCAACACATCCAGCCCCAGAGCGGCTCAAGATCCTGCAACCCATGGGCATCACCAAGGACATTCCCCTGTGGCAGCAACACTGGCTCCGCCACAACCCACCCCAGTAGGCCAGCCCCGCCATGGAACCACCCAAAGAAAGCAGATGCCACCCCTCTCACGACTACCAACAAGAACCCGAGGACGGCTTCAATGCACCCTGCTACACAGGAGTTGGTAAGAAGACCACTCCATCTCCCAGTGGAGGGCCGGGTGGAAAATCCTTGTTTACTGTTTCTTTTAATTTCGCTGCATGCCCAAGGGGTTGCAGTACCCACATTTTCAAGAAAAGTGCGGGTTCCTCAATTCCTGGGTCACACATTCGGTGTCCACAGCTGTCGTTGTCATAAGTCCCACCCACGACAGGACGGTTGCGACTGTGAGGACGATTTCCCTTCGCCACATCCCAGACCGCTCCTAAGGTGGGTATACGGATATAGGTAAGTGCTTCAATGTCCCCGGACTCAGCATGGCCACGAGTGATGCTTCAGTCTCCACCCTGCCGTGAGGCTCCACCCGCTGGTACATCTGACACCCTTGGTCACCCTCACCCGGAGAACTCATATACCGGGAAATCTCAAAAGCGCAGCAGACGCTGCAGGGTCACACTCAGGGGAGAGTGGAGATTCCACCCCCTGCTAGTTCAGCTGGTTTGAAGTTGATTCCGTCAAGCGCAAGTAGACCTGTTTGCTTCCTGGGAATCCTCCCACTGCCCGCTCTTGTATTCCCTGACCGAGGCTCCCCTCGCCAGAGATGTGCTGGCATACTGGCTGTGCAAGGTCTGGGATGTTGTCCTAGTAGCACCCTTCACTAGCCCACTCAGACCTGGTTCTTTGACCTCACACTCCTCACAACAACCCCCACTAGCGAATTCCCCTGAGGGAGGACCTTCTTTCTCAGGGATGGGGCACCATCTGACACCCATGGCCAGACCTCTGGAATCTCCACGTCTGGCCCTTGGATGGGACGTGGAAGACCTAAGTGGCCTACCATCCACAGTGGTAGACACCATCACTCAGGCAATTACTCCCTCTACGAGGTGCCAGTATGCCTTGAAGTGGCATTTGTTGGCTAAGTTTTGTTCTTCCAAAGGCAAAGACCCCCTGAGTTGTGCAGTTAGATCAGTGCTTTCCTTCCTGCAGGAGAGGCTGGAGGGGCACTGTCCCCTTCCACCTTAAATGTATATGTAGCCGCTATATCAGCACAACACAATACAATAGACGGTGAGTATTTAGGGAAATACGACTTGATCATCTGGTTCCTTAGAGGTGCAAGGAGGTTGAATTCTCCCAGATGGTCCTTCGCCCCGAAGGACCATCTACAGGGATCTCCATTTGAGCCCCTGGACTCAACTGAGCTAAAGGCACTCTCTTTGAAGACTGCCTTCATGACTGCGCTCACTTCCATCAAGAAGGTAGGGGACCTACAGGTGTTCTCTGTAAGCGAAATATGCCTGGAGTACGGTCCAGGCTACTCTCATGTGGTCCTGAGACCCCGACCGGGCTTTTTTCCCAACTCCCATGACCCCATTTAAGGATGAGGTGGTGAACCTGCAAACGCTGCCCCAGGAGGAGGCAGACCCAGACTTGGTGTTGCTGTTTCCGGTGCATGCTTTACATATCTATTTTGATCGCACGCAGTGACCAATGGCAGACATCTGCAGCAAAGCGGGCTGGTCAACACCCAACACCTTTGCAAGGTTTTGCAGTCTCTGGGTTGAGCCAGTCTCGTCCCGTATGTTAAAAGGTACGAGCAGATAAATTCCAGGATAGCTGGCTGGGCATATCACTTGCGCATAGCGCCTTTCCCCTCCCCGAGGTGAAGACGTGCACTTTTTACCCCCAGTCGCATTCACGAAGTCATGGACCCGGCAGGGCCGGGTCATGATTCTACACACCCAGTCCCTTATCAGGCTAATCAAGCCTCCGAGAGGGATAAAGGCAGACTGTGGAGGATGGTGCAGGAGAGACATGTCCGTCATGTGTGCGTGTTTGTCTTTTGTTTAAGTTTCTCATTAAAATATTATTTATATTGACAAGCCTCCTCCTTTCCATTGAACTACTTTACAGATGTATATCACGCAAGACGGTTTCCCCACTGGTAAACCTGCAGGGGACCTCTCCTCATGAGACACTGCCGACAAGACTCGGTAAGACCATGCAATGTATTTCCACACAACCCCCTTCGGGCAGGATGTGATCTCCAGGGACACACCCCGACACGGACCCTATATAGCTCCCAGCTGAAAGATTTTGTTCCTTTTGGGGAGAAAAAAGAGAAGGGGCCACGGCTGGTCCTTGTTTTTGGGCAGGCAACTTGTCCCTGAAGTGCTGGGGGCTGTACGACGCTTGTAAGAGCGTTGGGGGAGGTTACGTGATGGCCGGATATGCTTGCTACGAGGCAAACGAGGGTCTGCCCATCTCGCACCGCCAGTCCACAGAACACAGTTCAGCTAGTAGTGGCGTTTTGTATAGGGACACCTAGTGTTACAACATCGATACAACGTCAAATGAGTGACAGATAGAAAACATCCTGGTTAATTTCGTGACCTCCGTTCCTTGATGGAGGGAATGAGATGTTGTGTCCCTCCTGCCACAACACTGAACTACCCGTTGAAATGGTCGGGGCCAGCTCCTTTTATACCCGTATGCAAATTCCACTCACCAATTCCTATTGGCCTTTTCTCAAAGATCAGCATTTTTTGGGGCTCCCAAGGGTAACCCCTAGTGTCACTACATCAACACAACATCTTGTTTTCTACATCAGGGAATGGAGGTTACAAAAGGAACCAGGACATTTTCCCCAGGAGGTCTCCCAGCCAGGTACTGGCCAGGCTCAACCCTTCTTAGCTTTAGTGGGCAACCAGGCAAGATCTGCAGGGTGAAATTGCTGCTTGCGATTTAATCTCCAGTGGGTTGTCTGTCTGCACTGATCTCAGTACTGTTCAAATTGCACCTTATTTTCATACTAACTCCATATAAAGCCTCTGAAAGTTTTATTTTTCTCAATGTGAAAATGCACAGTAAATATAATAACCCTGTGCTATGGTACACATTAGTTCATATTGAGTTTAACAGCGTTGCATTTCACAATAAAGCACTCTAATTTAAAAAGTGGCATATCGGATAAAACTAGAGACTCTAAACTTTTGACTCAAAAAGGTTTTAAGGTAAAAACTTATTTAGGTTTCTTACCAGATGTATTTTTGTTGGTGTTTCTCCCATAGACCAACTCCGCTGTAATCGGCACCCTGTTGTTTTGTCACATGACTCCGTACGTCAAAAGTTTAACCCTTTACGGACAGCCCATATTCTCCAGATCTGAGATCAGTGGATTTAAATGAAATGAAATAATGCGTTTCATATAGCAAATCCAAAATACAATGTCCACGTATGTGTACGTTGGGTTGCATGAGGTTAAATCATACAGCATTTAAAAATGGACAGTTATTCTGTATGTAGAAATTAACATGAACCAGGATTACTAAATGCTGTAAAAGTATTGTTTATTGTTTGTTTTGTTAAGCATTGTGTTAACTGATGTAAAAATATTAAACCTATTGTAAAGTGTTGCCAAAAATAATATTAAAATTCAAAACTGAATGAATATATGAATATAAGTATCATGAAAGACTGATCTGATCTTTACTAAACCACAGTCTCTTGAGAAGTCATAACTGGATAACATAGATCTGAACCATGACATGATTCAAAACCCACAGTTGAGTGAAGTGGCTATTTCACTGTAAGGTGTGATTTGTTTTATTGACTTTTTCACTCAAAGGTGAATCCTTTCATTCTGAGCACTGACATTAAACTGAGGCATGGACAGGTGCACTGTGATTTTATTTGTCATGTGATTTGTTGGTCATTCAGATCAAACTCAGATCTCCAAATGCAATTTCATAAAACCCTTTACCAAAAACATATTCTTGACATAAAAATGGCCACTTACAGATGGCCTAGGGATTAAGTGCTTTTAGGATTTTTCTGAGAATAGAAAAGCTACAAAACATACTGAGGGAGAGATGTAGATTGAGTCTTAAAAAGGATAACCCTGTGATGTTACCCCAAACACACCTTCCAAACCCTTACCCTCCCCACAGAGTTTCATGACAGGGACATCTGCCTCTAAATGTTCTTCAAAGCCTGGCCTGGCCAGGGGTTTGCCATCAATGGCTTGCATGGTGTCAGAAGTCATCATCAGAGCTGATGTTGGGCTGGCCCCCGGCTGCCCTGCTCTTGGCTTGAATCAGGTCAGGGTCCAGTGAGCCTAATATTGCTCTCTCGGCCATTCCAGCTCATGGAAGCTCTGTATAGTTTGTTGTGGTGTCACTTCATAAAAGCCTGCAATTCAAAGGCAATTACGTATAAACTAACATGGGGGTCTCTGCTGGTGGCAGATAGGGCCAAACTAATTCACCCTCTGTCTCACATCATCGCTGGCACACATTGACCTGTAGATGTAGAGGTCAGGATAATCACTCATTGTACCTCCAGGCGCTAACTCTGATAACTCTCTCTTTTTCTTTCTCTTTCCTCTCTATACTTTAGCTGAGCAATGACTGGACTAAAGGAAATGGAATGTGCAAATCACTGTTCTCTCGCTCTGAGGGTTTGCTTATGGGCCAGATATGGGACAACAGGTGCTGATATCGGAACCCTAATGGTTGATTTTGCTCATTTATGCCCACAGTCAGTTCACTGACTGTCTGATGCACTTTGCAAAATAAATGGAAAGAGCTGTCTGAAATGGCCAGCTGCAATCTGATTGGCGGGCTTATACACAATTTACGGGAGTTAGGGGACACTTGTTCACAGGGGAAAAAAGATTGCAAGGCTAATACCATCAAATCTTTGCAAGATGTTTAGAGTTTGAGTTTCTAAGTATTAAGTAAACTGAATGTGCAATATTCTGATTTGTTTTCTAATGTATGCCGTGAAACTATCAGTATTTATTGCTTATGAATGGCCAGAAACTCTGATCACACAAGTTTATGTGTTTTATTTTTTTTAGTGTTTTTTTATTTTTTCATCCCTGCTGAGAAGACGATAATTGCTGGTCACAAGCTTGTGTTGCGTTTTTGGTGCTGCATGGGATGCTGCTGTCCCTACATCAGAAAGACCATGCTGGTCAACCAGCTTCGACAGCTCGGTTTTGCTGGTCAAGAACATGGCTATAATGGTCTATCAGCTAGACCAGCACCAATCCAGCTCTAGCCAGCATACACCAGCCTAGACCAGCATGGGAATTTCATGCTGGGTAAGATGGTCTTTATTGCAGGGATGGCAAACCATTATTGAGGGATCAAAGTTTTCAAATAGACCCTACCCCAAATGTCTAGTAAAAACAAAACAAAATGTGTTCGGTTGCTTTTTATGGAGAGACTGTATAGGATGAGACGGGTCACTTATGAATGGGAGAAATCGTGAAGCTGAATATGGCGGCTCTAGGACTGGACGTCCGGCCTTACAGTTAAAAGAGCCAATCACCTTTTGATAGAGATATTCCTGTCAGTCTTCATCAAGAATGTGTATGCATATTAGCTACAACAACTTTAAAATACAGTTTTTTAGCATGATCTCAGCTAAAAATTACAATTTATGATATTAAGATTGTATTGCTGATTTAAAAAAAAAAAAAAAACATTTCTAATCTTGAAATACCATTTCTGTCCTTCCCCTTTCAAGTAGCTAGGAGCTGTATTTGTATCCATACACATTCAGAAAAGGTACTGTTAAGGTACAAGAGCCTTACTCTGGGGTGGCACCCTCAAGGGGAATTTTCTGTACCTCTAGTTAAAATGTACAGTATAACTCATTTTAGGTACATAATTGTTACAAATCATAAGGTGACCTGACTTGCTTTAAAGGAACTTGTAAAGCAGTTCAATGGAAAGGAGGAGGCGAGACCTGGCCTGGCGATATAAACAATATTTTAATGATTAACTTAAACAAAAGACAAACACACACACATGACAGACATGTCCGTTAACAATCTCTCTATCGTTGCACCACCGTCCCCAATCGCCCTTTTTCCCTCTCGGAGGCTTAATTAGTCTGATTAGGTACCAGGTGTGTATAATCACGACCCAGTCCCGCCCTCTGCCCTGTCACAGAACTTTCATTATGTTGTGAAATAAGCAATACTTATTACTTTTGGAAGGACAAATCTGGTTACAAATTCTAAGCATATTTTTCCTTTTTCACTTTCTATTATTGTGGTATTAACTATTTTACATAAACTCGACCCTAAACGACTAGTTACAACAAAACAAATTCTGATTGGTTGGTTATGTCTGTGAGAAAAAAAATGTTTTGTCTAAGTGGGCCATTCTTGAACAGAATAAAGTGCAAAGTGGACGATACTAGACCCTGTCTACCTCTATGGAATGATTTAGCCAAATAGTCAAGTCAAGTGGTCAAATAGCATCTTTAGACCATAAAAGTAAAAGACAATTATGAAAGTGGACAGTTGCTAAATGACGTCTGTTCTCAGAAGTGGAAATCAATACCTTGTTTTCTGATTCATGGCCTAAAAGGGAATGGTGACGCCACCCAGTGGGGATCTAGACTGGTGGTAGGTTCGGTAGGTGGAGGTGTTGTAGGCTTGCTAGAAGAAACTGTTTGAGATCTCACTGAAGGTGCTGGTTGAAGGTTGCCATGACCAGCAGCACAGTAGAGTAGGCGACAGCATCACTTTCTCACAGGCTTCCGGGCCAATCACAACATTGCAGGTGTGACATACGCCCAATCACACAGAGCACAGTAAAACTATGGGGCACCCTGGCATTGTAAAGGCCCAAACTTCAAAAATGGCTCAGAGAATGGTTTTGTGAATGCATTAGGAGAGCTATAAACACAGTCTTTCTTTCAGACTTCAGAGTGCCTCACTGTCCCTCACAAACAAAACATCAATTACTGATTGTTGATGTAGAGCATGTTCTCAGAATAGCTGTCTCTTTGATTATAAATCCATCATTTGGAGGGCCTTGAAGTATTGGCTGGAGACTGTTTTTCCCTGGAAGATGCTGTTATTTAAAGGTATTTTAATGATCACTTGTCTGATAAAAGCAAACAAGTAAATAGGAATGATAGAGTCAATAATTCTTTGGGAGGACATATCAAAACTCAGGAATATGAAACATTATCTTTCTCTACCCCACCTCCTCCTCTGCTGCCCAGTTCAGAAGTCAGTCTCTGTGTCAGAGGTGGCCATTACGCTAATTTCCCAAATGTTTCATTGGGGGACAGCTCCGAATCAATCCTAGCTGTCAGTGTTGTCGACCCTGTTGTGTGAAAGCAGGGTGACACATTTACATTTATATGTATATGTAGATGCGTATGGCGTGCTTGTGGGTGACATGTAAAGACGTTGACACAGTAATCACAGGGCTGTGGGATGCCACCTGTCCAGTTCTGTGATGAGCAGAGACGAACCGGATGCGAGCGAAACAAGTGGCCCTCAGATTAATGCCTGAGTTGGCCGTCACTCTGATGAAAACACACAATATTATGCAAATGGTTGACTGCATGAAGGCAGCTGTACCTCAGTGTCACCTTAACATCCCTGCTGCTTACTGATCAACATGTGCTATCTTTTTTATTCTCTCTTCCTTTAACATTGTCTCTTCCCTTTGAATTTTAACTACCACTGCTTGTGTGTTTATGCATGTTCTATTCATAAATCACCATGCATTGATTAGTTACCTGCCATTTGCTGTTTACACATTCATTTTTTTTTTAGTTTGGTTTCCATCTAAAACATATTTCAGGTTTTGGAGATTTGGTTCCCAGTCTGTCACTCACTTCGACGTTGTGTCGAAGAAGCAACTCTAGGGGTCTCTCTTGAGCACCGAATATACCTCTGAAAAAAGGCCAATGAGAAGTTTTCAGACAGAATTTGCTGTATACGGGTATAAAGGCGGGGAAATACGTCTGTTTTATTCCGAATTTTTCTTCGGAGCCGATGGTAATGTATGCAGCAAGCTGCGAGTCACACACACCTGTTCCTCTTACCTCTGAGCGATCTGCTGTTGGATCTACGGCGCACTTCAGCAGCTTTTTCCTTCTCTGCACGGCAGTGCAGTTTGCCCCTGGGCGCTTCGACAGTGCAAACTAAAAGAGTGTTTGTAAAAGAGTGATTTTCTCTAAAAGAGTATTTTCCTCTAAAAGAGCAATACACAGCAGCGTTGAACGTCCTTTTCAGGACGGAGGCCATTTGACACATCCTGCCCCGCCACAAACCTACAGCCACGGGCCAAGTCCCGTCTGCTCGCCAAGGACATCCTCCTGCGGCTAAAAAACTTGCAGCTCCACCTCCGCCTCCGCCCAGCTCTCAGCCCCCGCGTTGAGTGCCACGCAGGAAGCGCATGCCCCCCGTCTCACGGACCCCCTCATGGACAGGTTGACGATCGACCCAGAGACCAAAACGTTCGCTCTGTAGCTGGTACGACTGTTCCCCTGCCGGCCGGTACTGACGAGTCTAGAGGATGCCTCCACCGGACCTCCTCCTCAGTTACTAACCCGCCTCTTGCCGGGTGTGCGGAGCAAGGTACGTTTTTCGAGTCTTTTCTCAGCACCAGAGCCTCGGGACGCACCTTTGCCTCCCGATGCCGTACTACCTGCTCCTACCTGCTGCGAAGCCCCGCTGGGTACGTCAAAAATAATCGTCCCGTTAGTGCCCCTAGCATGGAGCTTGGATGCGTGGCTTTCACTTTCCAACCCGTCACGCTGGCTGGCCAGGACCATCCGACTCGGTTACGCAATTCAGTTTGCCCCGGTTCAGTTCATCAAGCCTTTTCCCCTCCTGGGATCTCTCAGTGGTCCTCTCGGACCTTCAGAGACCCCCCTTCGAGCCGCTAGAATCAGTTGGACTCAGGTCCCTCTCCCTAAAGATGGCCCTGCTGATCGCGCTCACCTCCATCAAGAGGGTCGGGGACCTGCAAGCGTTCTCTGTCAGCGAAATTGCCTGGAGTTTGGTCCGGCAGACACACATGTGATCCTAAGACCGCGGTCGGGCTACGTGCCCAAGGTTCCTACCATGCCCTTCAGAGACCAGGTAGTGAACCTGCAAGCGCTCCCTGGGAGGAGGCAGACCCAGCCCCTTTGTTGCTGTGTCCGGTACGTGCTTTGCATACCAATTTGGACCGCACACAGAGCTTTAGACATTCTGAGCAGCTGTTTGTCTGCTTTGGTGGACAGCGGAAAGGGGGCGCTTTCTCCAAACAGAGGCTCTCCCAGACCATGCACCCCCCCTTGCGGGTCAGAGCACATTCAACAAGGAGTGTTGCATCCTCATGGGCACTGGCCAGCGGCACCTCCCTGGCAGACATGTGCAGAGCAGCGGGTTGGGCAACACCTAATACATTTGCGAGATTTTACAATCTCAGAGTAGAGTCAATTTTGTCCCGTGTTTTCTCAGGTCTGAGCCAGTAGAACTCGGTAACACGCTGACAGACTGACCGGGTGGATTGCTTGCACCTAGCGCCCTTTCCCTCGGTTGAGGTATAACCATGCACTTTTTCTCCCAGGTGAACCCAATCACTCGGCTCCTGGATGACTCCTCCCTAGCCGTCTAGGTCCACAATTAAGCGGAGGAATTTGCCGACCCAATCCACTGCGGGTACTCAGATCTACCCTGTACTGGAATAGGTGCTCCACGGGTCAGGACTCCTACGTGGACTTCTCACCTGTGTGTATTTTCCGCGGTACGGTCCCCTTATGAGCGGACCCGCCTCTCCCTTGGGCAGTTCCCACTGCCCCCCGGTCGACGTGTCTGTAGCAACTCCTCCCTACAAAAAGGCGGGATCTACCACCGGCGCCACTTCCCACATGTGACCTTAAAGCCCATGTGGTGTATGTCACCACTCTTACCTCCCCCTCTCTGGGCAGGTGTGGTCTTTGCAGGGTCTTTTCCCCCTGAAAGAATAGGAAAGTGGGTAAGACCCTCTTCTCCGATGTGTGTAAGGGCCCCAGCCATTGACTATGCGAGAATCATAGAGAGAAAAGAGGCCCGGCTAGGTCGACTAGTCGAAGTGAGCGACAGATGGGGAACGTCTAGGCTGCGGATGTAACCTTCGTTCCCTGATGGAGGGAACGAGACGTGTGTGCTCCCGACCACATCGCTAAGCCGAGCCACTGTTGTGGCAAGACCATTTCCGGCTCCTCTGAAAATCCTGAATGAAACAGACATATTTCCCCGCCTTTATACCCGTATGTCTCCACGGTGCTCCACGGGTCAGGACTCCTACATGGACTTCTCCCCTGTGTGTATTTTCCGCAGTACGGTCCCCTTACGAGCGGACCCGCCTCTCCCTTGGGCAGTTCCCACGAGGGCGGGACATGCAAATTCTGTCTGCCAACTTCTCATTGGCCTTTTTTCATAGATCAGAGGTATATTCGGCGCTCAAGAGAGACCCCTAGTGTCGCTTCTTCGACACAACGTCTCGTTCCCTCCATCAGGGAATGGAGGTTACGTCCGTAATCTAGACGTTTTTAACATTCAACATTGCTTAATTTTTGTATGTATTTCTTAGAATGTATTTTCGTCATTGGGTCAGCTAAAAATCACGGTGGAAAAAAAGACCATATGGAGATAATACTGATAATACTGAAGTATTACTTACTTCAGTAAGTAATACACATTTTTGACAGCTTGAATGTAAGTCAGCCACAAAGATATAGCGAAAGTGAGAAATCAGTGTGCCCCTAAAAGTTCCCTCAACACTTGCCAGCAGTCAGCCACGAACCTCAGCTTTACTTTGTCAAATCCTCCCCGAGCTCATTACTGCCCTGTCCCCATTGTGTTAATTGAAGCCACAGAAACGATGCTCCTCGCTTGCTCTATAAAAGCAGAAATCTTGTCATTTTCTGTGCCCGGCTCTCCCTCCAGCAACACAGGTAATTGAATTGTGGCAGGGATCTCTGTAAGATGGCTTGTTTTAATAACTTCACTAGATTATGTTTAATAAGTGTGCCTTAAATGGTCTTTAGTGTGGTCAGGGAGGATGAGAAAGGGCAAATGTGATAATAAAAATAAGAAATAGACATTTCTGCCTGCGTTAGGGACAGATGTAATCGCAGACCTGTTGGCTGTCTGTCATGGAATTCTGCACAGCAAATGAGCAGTACCGACATCACCCCACAATATCCACTTGCATGTTAACTAGTGTCTTTCAAAGAATCTATGGAACATATTTGAGCTTATTAACACTCTGTGACTTCACACCTGTTCATCGATCATCTGATATTCACTGATATTTGTTTTAGAATAGCAGGCCCTGAGCATAGCAGGAGAGGGGCAACTGTGTTATGGTAGCTTTAGCTTGTTTGGGTGTTTTTAACATCAGCTGTCCTCTCAGAGTCAAAGGTGAGATTCTGAGTGTTTCTTTTAAGTCAGCACGTTTGAGAGTTCACAGCAACCTGGTGTCATAATTCTCCTTCTATCCTTGCTCACACACACTTTAAACATACTTTAGAGACTCTGGAAGCTGTATTAGTTAGGACCTCTCTTTTAGACACACTGGTTTTGAATATTGGAGGTTGCATGACAAATAATTTTTACTAGGCGTAATTCCAAATATATAATATCATATCATATATCATAGCATATATTTGTGAATATGTTTATACACAAATGCATGGGAATGCAGTTCGTAGACAGAGGAATTTTGCCTGTTTAAGTCATGTGATCCATGATTAGTCAACATAGAACGTTACCTAATGGCAGAAATACTTGACCAGTCGACTAGATGGTGCAACCCCAGGTTTTCATACTGCAAGTTTTCATACTTTAACACATTTTTACTATATCCTACCCCTAAATCTAACCCTCACAGAAACCTGTTTACATAGTTAGATTTAAAGCAAAACATTTGGCCAGTTTTGTTTGTTTGTTTATTTGTTTGTTTGTTTTTTTCAAATAGTGAGGACCACCTCAAATGTCCTCACAAGACGGGTTTTAACATGTTTCCCTGCAATTATGAGGGCATAAATAAAAGTCTCCTCCAGAGACCCAAACCTTACTGCTGTATGCATTTTCAATTCCCCTTTTTGATATGTAACTAATAGCACCTAATAAACATGCAAATAAATGAATAACTTACTTAATTAAATATTTCTTGAACAAAGAGTTTTCCTAAAATGATGGCAACATATGTGGACAGCAGTACTATGTTGTGAAATTTTAAATTAAACCAAGCTATAGAAAGTCAGATTTTTTCATCAAATGGTTTATTACGTTTCCAGGAGTGTTGGTTATTAATTTTTTTGAGGTGTTACAGAAATTACATCAGAAATTAGCATAACTAATTCTGATTCAAAGTAATAGTCAGCATCATCCAATCACTGACAACCATGTTAAAATAAAATGATTCATTATAAATTCTGAATCTATGTACTGATTATCATTGTCCCATGTCTGCCAAACATCATCTGCTGCCAGAAACCTAACGTTTGATCTGAACACTTGGGTGCTTAGAGAGCTATAGGATGATCCCTTGCTCGCTGTTTAGTGAATTATTGTCTGCACTGGTAAAGCCATGTAAAGCCTCTGTAAGCAACATTTTTCAAATGTTGTATGAACCCATTAATTCTCAGAGGATTAACACGACAATGTTTTCAACTAAAAATGGAAAACTTTTTATGTGTTTTGGCTGTTAGTTTACATGACAACAGCATTTTGGGGCCTGAAATGCAAACTTTTTAAAATGTGTTTCAAAGTGCAAGTTTTTGAAAATGAGGATGTCATGCACACGCGTATTACATGTTCAGTCTATAGGCATGAAAACTTCTTCCTTACCTCCTGGGTGAACAGACCAACATGAGATCACCAGTTGGAGTCCTTAAAAAGGTGGTGTGCTTTATAGTCTAGTGTCCCTTGTAGTAATAAACCAACCTCATGGTCCATCCAGACAAAATTGCTTGATGCTTTCGCCATCTTCATTGTTTCTATTCACCGCTCTGTGGAAGAATGCTTATGTGTGCAGGGGCGTAGTGTTTCTGTACAAAGTGACATTGCTAACTTGTGGCCTGGCATGCATAATACAGTGTTTTTAGATGTTTTCGCAGATCTGTGTGAACAGGGATAGTTTTGATTACATTGCCTTCTTTATGTAAAACTTTTCAAAAACGCAAAGAAAAAACTTTTCTGTTTTTAATACATAGTTTTCATGTAAACGTACCCTCAATGTGATAATGCACATAAATATAAGATTTCTAATTTTAAAAATATGCTAAAATACACATTAGTGTATGTTTTGTTTTGCAGTGTGCCGTTTTTGAGAATAAATCGCTCAAATTTTTAAAATTGCACATCAGATGCAACTAGAGCCTCTAATCTTTTGACTCAAACAGGTTTCAATGTAAAAGATAGATAGATAGATAGATAGATAGATAGATAGATAGATAGATAGATAGATAGATAGATAGATAGATAGATAGATAGATAGATAGATAGATAGATAGATAGATAGATAGATTGTTATGTGTACATATTAGTACATATTATATAATATGTTATATTGCTATGTACATAAAAGAAATCATCTTTTTTTAACCAGTATATGTTTTCTCCTAACTGTGTCTTACAAATAATGCTATATATACTATATAATAATAATAATCCTATATATAATATACAAATATCTTTCACTCCATTTGATGATCACCTTGTCCATTAAATTTTTCAGTAGACTCCTTCAGTCTCCTTCAGCCTACACATAAATTTGTTGCTGCATTGTTTAAGAAACATTTTCTGCTCTGCAATATAATGCAGGTCATTTGTACCTTATGCAGATTACCTTACCTGTCCTAACCTAGGTTGTTTGCCTCTCATTGGTCTACCTTTGTGGCCAGTATCTTTTTCTCCTTAGACGGTCACTGGGTTATCACTGAAATTGGATCACTTCCCTGTCATGTTGTCCCACTGTTTGTTGTTCACTTCCTGTTTAATTTCTACTTTGTCTTTAATCTGTAGTAGCTGGCCCGGCTCAGTAATCCTTTCAGATTAGTGGCAGACAGATTGTATTTCTAAGAAGCAGCAGCCAAACAGTGAGACTTGTTTATAAGCCCCATGTAAATATGAGTGGGCACTTAATAGAGAAAGCAGCTGTGAAGTCGTGTCAGCCACCCCGAGAGAGCACAACGTTCTATACCAAGTAAAGAAGAGGTTGAGTAACTTTTTCTCCAAGGTCAGGATTAATGCGGGAAAGGTGTCAGAGGTTTGATTCCTGGAGCTATGGTTGGAATCACATGGCTATGTGGACCCAAAGCCCATAAAACCAGTGCAGAAATGCAGCTCAAGTTCTGGTTAAAGGGATAGTTGACCCAAAAATGAAACTTCTGTCATCATTTACTCTTGCTCATCTTGTTCTAAACCCAAATGACTTTTTTTCTTCCATGGAGCACAAATGGAGATGCTACATTTATGCATTTGGCAGACGCTTTTATCCAAAGTGACATACAATGCATTCAGTGTATATATTTTTTCAGTTTGCGTGTTCTCCGGGATTATGCTACATAATGCTAGCCCCAGTCACTATTTAGTTTCTTCGTATGAAAGCCTGAGACTGACTTACTGCCTAAGATCTCCTTCTGTGTTCAGAAAAAGAAGAAAAAAAAAGTCATACAGGTTTGGAACAACATGAGTGTGAGTAAATGATTATTAGTGTACACACACCATTGCTTGGACACTTGTTCCTGACTGTCTGGAAAGCCATAGACATGACTTCATTAAAAAATTATAGAGCAAATCCCATTCAGTTGTTCCTGATTGGCTTACAGGAGCTCTGGTATTACTGGTGATGTCATGGGATCCTGGCTGACCCTTCCCACACATCAGATGTTTATCATGGTGCTTGCGTGCAGAGACGATGGGGTTTTAGGCGTAGGATTTGGCCCTGACACCTTGGGCACATAGCCCTACTACTCCAGGAAAAAAGGGGAGAAAAATTGCATCGGGCGCAGCTTTTGCTGGGAAAGCTCCTAATTCAATTAGGGGAGAATGAGGCCATCGAGAGTGATTTCACATGCTCTGCAAATGCCTTGAGATCTGATACTTAATCTTGGCAAGATCCTCTGCTGTTTTAAGCCAAGCCATTAAAACCATTCTGCGTCCAGACAAATGACAGCCATCAGCCGGATGGGGGAGTTGTGTCCTCCTGGCTGGGGTGCTTTGCCTTGCCTCGTCCTCTCTGATCATTCAAACTGCTCTGTTACCCTGTGTCGCCCTTGGAGGACAGACCACACATTGATAGAGGTGATGTTTATGCTGCCAAAGAAAGGCCAATCAAAGTAACTCCACTTATGTCAAAACTTAACTAAAATGGGGTCTTTTAGAGTATGATCTATCCTGTGTAACTTATTTGTAACTTATTATAAATATCATAATCAAACACCTACAACAATAACAGCACCTCATAAGGTCACAATAAATTGGTTGCCTTTCTTCACTGAAATACACTTTTTTACTAGGTCACAGACCTAATGACTGCTAAACATTTGTATAATGAGATTAAGGGTGTTTTCACACCTGGCTTGTTTGGAGCTTTATTTCAGAACCTGGCATGTTTTCACCCTTGGTTCGGTTCGTTTAGGCATATATGAACACGGCAATCGCACTCAGATCCGCAACAAAACAACTGATCTGAGACCAGCTGAACGTTTTGAAATGTTGCCTTGTGAAATCGAACCGAACTAAGAAGATAATGCATCACTGAAACAATTTAGCCCCATTTCAGAACAAGGCAAATGGTCAACATGTCTGAAAACACCCTAAGTTAAATGTTAATGATGTAAGTTAAATTATGTTAGAGGAAGCAGAACTTCTTAAAGCATTTTTAATAAAAAAAAAAAAGTTATTTACCTACTAAAATAAAATAAAATAGAAATCTCCACAGATAATGCATCACAATTAATGTGTTGCACTCGTAAGACTTTAAACCTTTCTTCAATAGGATAAACTAATTAGAATCAACCAATTATCATACAAGAATGTCTTGAATTAACATTCGAAGAACCCAAACACAAAGTCCTATGGGAAAACTTTTCACAGGACCATGACACATGAGCCATGATTGACAGTGTCATGTTGAGACTCTCAGAAGATAAATGTGTGAGATATGGATTAACTGTTTGTCTTTAAAGGCAAAGGGCAGGATCACACTTATATTAGTCTACTACATGACCTCAGATATCCAATCCATGTTTTCTTTCAATATGCTGAAAACTGTTTTTTTAAGAAAAAAAAAAAAAAAAGTTAGATTTATAGCATACAGTATAATTAATGAATATGCTGAAATAATAAAAACAAAAATATTTCCTGCTTTCTGTTATTGATACTTAAGTGAAAATTAAAAAAGTTACTCTTCTAAGCTCATTTTAGTTCAATTATTTGCTTATAATGATCCTTGTATAAATGTTATTACAGCAAAATTGTTAACATGAACTAACAATGTACATTATAGTATATTTATAAAAAACATTAACCAAGATTAATAGATGCTGTTCATGATACCCAATGCATTAAAATGTTAAGAAATAGAACTTTACTGTAACGTGTTACTATATTTATTGTATTTCTCCATATTTTTACCCAATGCCTTTTGTTTTGTTGTTGAACAAGAAGTTATATTCCTTAACAAAGTTCTCTCTCTCTCTCTCTCTCTCTCTCTCTCTCTCTCTCTCTCTCTCTCTCTCTCTCTCTCTCTATATATATATATATATATATATATATATATATATATATATATATATATATATATATATGACTCAGCAGACTCAGTCTCAGTGTGTAAGTCAGATCACAGTGAGAGGTGCTGCTGTCTGTGTACTTCCTATGGGGACGGCCTGTTTGCCCTTTCCCTCTCTGCCGTTGGCAGCTCTTCACTGTTTGTTTTAATCAGCACTCTGTTTGCCAAAGAGCTTCTTCTTTTTTCTCTCTCTCTGGAGATGGCAGTCCTTGTTTTCCTCTGTGTTGCAGGTGGGACATAGTAGGGATAGACACCGCAGGCAGCACTTTTTATGTAGTTTTAAAAACATGCTAAATAGTTTTATTAAAGCTTGATGAGTTCAGTTTTCTGCCCTTTGTTGATGTACATTATTACCTATTAAAATAGATAGTGTGGCCTGGACCAATTGAAGAACATTGATTTTGTTTCTTCAAATAACCAATAGTCTTTAGTTATGGTCATTAACCCTTGCGCACGTTCGATCAAACCGGTGGGTTACACTTGGCTGGGCTCAGACGTGTACAATCAAACCAGTGTGATCTGCATTCTTGCTGCTGTTTACTAGCAAAAGAGGGACTGAAGCAGTGGTCATAAAGAACCGGCTGCTCAAATACTCTTTTCAACATCACTGTCTTTATTTTTACTAAATAAAAATCACTAAATAAAAGTTTAAAGCCATTACCATTGATGCAGTGATGCAGCCATCTTTCTGACATCAAACAAATAATATACAAACTAGTCAATCCACTCGAGCCTTCTCCCATTTGATCCGTCACTGACCATGGGCTGAGAAAACAGCAGCAAGCCAGCGCGACAAGGACGCGGTGTGTACCGTGGCGCCATGCTCGTCTCTCAACTCGGGTCTGTAGCCAGTGCTGAAGTGGTCTCATATGCATCAACCCAAGCGGCGTGACTGTCGCTGAGGATGCCATATGCCCCAGGAGCATCTGAAAGGAATTCAGTGGGAACAACGTGTTCTGTCTGAACACATGCAGACAGTTCAGCACTGACTGCGCGTGCTCGTTTGTGAGGCGCGCCATCATTGAGACCGAGTCTACTCCATACTGAGAAAAGAGATGCTCTGAACCGGGGCGAGCTTGCTCTTTTCCCAGTTGACCCAAAGCCCCAAGCAGCTGAGGTGCCTGAGCACCAGGTCCCACGAACAACATGTCCCGCGAGTGAGCTAGGATTAGCCAGTCATCAAGATAGTTGAGGATGCGGCCGGCCACTTCCCTTAGTGAGGCAAGTGCTGCCTCTGCAACTTTTGTAAAGGCGCGAGTGTACAAGGACAGGCTGAATGGGGGGACTTTGTACTGATATGCCTGACCCTCCAAGGCAAACCGGAGTCTCTAACCCACCCCCTGCTGGGTGCGCGGAGCGAGGTAAGTGCTTTGAATTTTTTCTCAGCACCCAAGCCTCGGGACGCTCTTCTGCCTCCCGACATTTTATTACCTGTTACCTGCTCACACCTGCCGCGAAGCCCGCCCAGTACGTCAAAACCGATCGTCCCGTTAGTACCCGTTGCGTGGAGCTTGGATGAGTGGCTTTCACTTCCCAATCCGTAGCGCTGGCTGGCCAGGACCCTCCGACTCGGCTATGCGATTCAGTTCGCCTGGCTGCCGCCTTGTTTCAGCGGTGTTTGCTCCCCTTCCATGCGCGGTGAGAAGGCTAGCCTTACGAGCAGAGATCACGACCCTGCTCCTCAAGGATGCGATAGAGCCCGTCCCTCCAGCTGAGATGGAGAAGGGTTTCTACAGCCCTTCCTTCATCATACCCCAAAAAAAGCGGCGGGTTGCGACCAATCTTGAGTTCTCAACCGGGCCTTACACAGACTCCCATTCTCCCTGCAGGAGAGGCTGGAGGGGAGGCTGTCCCCCTCCACCTTGAAGGTGTATGTAGCTGCTATTGCAGCCCACCACAACGCAGTAGATGGAAAATCCCTAGGTAAGCACGACTTGATTATCAGGTTCCTGAAAGGTGCCCGGAGACTGAACCCTCCCCGGCCTAGCCTGTTCAGCTGGACTACCCGGAGAACTGCATGCATTCTCTGTCAGCAACACCTGACTGGAGTTCGGTCCGGCACATTCTCACATTATCCTGAGGCCGCGACCCGGCTACGTGCCCAAGGTTCAGCTTCGGCAGAAAGGGAACGCCGTCTCCAAACAGAGGTTAGCTCACTGGGTCGTTGATGCTTAGCTTATCACACCCAGGTCTTGCCTGCCCCCTTGCGGGTTCGAGCACACACTACAAGAATTGTGGCATCCTCGTGGGCACTGGCCCATGGCACCTCCTTAGCAGACATCTGTAGAGCAGCGGGCTGGGCAACACCCAATACCTTTGCCAAATTTTACAATCTAAGTGTTGAGTCGGTCTCGTCCCATGTTTTGTCAGGTCTGAGCCGGTAGAACTCGGTAACGAGGCACAACCGACAGGGTGTTCCGCTTGCACATAGCATCCTTCACCAAGTTGATCCAGTCCGCCTTCCGGTGCAAAATCCTGACTGACACTCGCTGCCCCGCTTCCCTTTATACCCGTATGTCCGGGGCGGGGCATGCAAATTCTGTCTGCCAACTTGACATTGGCCTTTTCTCATGTTCAGAGGTACGTTTGGCATCCCAGGAAGACCCCTTGTGTCACTTCATTCAACACAACATCTCGTTCCTTCCCTCGGGGAACGGAGGTTACAACAGTAACCATGACGTTTTCTGCTGCTGAAGCGCCCAGGGGTATTTGCTCAGCACAACGTGGTGTGCGAGGCGGAGGACCACTGGAATGCGCCGTAGATCCAACAGTGTAGAGAGATGAATGGAGGCGGTAGAGTAATTCAGATCTGTGAACTTGCTCGCTCGGCTCCGAAGAAGATATCTGATGTGTGTTTGCAGCGTCACTCCTTTTATACCCATATGTCAGGGGGCGTGGCATGCAAATTCCACACGCCAATTTCCATTGGCCTTTTCTCAAGATCAGAGATGTCTGGGCTCCGCGGGAGCGATCCCTAGTGTCAACTCATCGACACAACGTTGAGTGAGTGACAGATAGGGAAAGCAATATTTTTTAAGCAACCACGTAATCTCGTCTCACCTGTCAGCTTACGTTTTTGACTGGTCTTGAGCACGGTCCTCCGAGTCCAAATTCCAATGTCCAATGCTCTATCAGGAGAGTTAGCGCGCAAGCTAATCATATTGGAATAAGTTTGTAAATGTAAATGTCTGTAATGCAAGTGTTAAAATGTATATATTTTTAATTTTGCACATAGTAAATGTGTTTCAAAATGATAACATAGCAGTGTATGAGTAATAAAGCCAAAAATAAGTGTTTATAAAGTCATAATCATTGTTGTTGTTGCACATCTAGTGTTAATTTCACCAGGAAACTGCAGCAAAACATAGAATTTGGCTTGTAAAAGTCAGTTTGCAAACATGTTGTTATAGTAACAATCATTCTATGAGACTAGGTTGACTTTTTTATATGCTCTGCTTTTGATGACATCCATAAGTGAGGTGTGTATTCCCTCCTCAATTATCTTCTACCGCTGTGTCTCCCCCCTTGATTGTTTTCCATTTTTGGGTTATTTCTGCTCAGATTACTGGCTGCCGTGCCATCTTGCATAAATTCCATCTGGCAGTGGTGGAGCATCTGTGTGCCATTGTACCAAACATCAATGTTGATTCTCACTGAAGAGCTTTCGATTTCATCCACCACTCTTTTTGGTAAACGGCACAAAGTTTACTTATCTGTCAGCTGTTCCCCTAATCTTTTCCACAAACAACTGGGCATGACTTGAAGTGTGCCAACCCAGCATCCTCCACCCTGCATCCATCTGGTGGAAACACAGTTTGATGTTATACGTGGGCCTATATAGTCCTTATCTTCCTTTTTTAAAGAAAGCTTTTAGCCACATTTTAGCACACAAAGCCCATACTCCTGCTTTTGTACCCTGAGCCTCTATTTAGAAAAAAAATCAAGAAAAAAAAAAATCAATAATGTGTTTGGGCTCTCAATCTTCCTGGCTAGAAGAGAATGTGTTGGGGGGGGGTTGTCATTCATAAGCTTCACTGACAAATCCCTTATATCATTTGTGGATTGTATCAATAACTTTTTCCTGGGCTGCAGAGGGCAAATATAAATAATGTATCTGCCTTTGCGAGAGGTGAGTACCATGGAAACAAATGCCGCTCTGCCAACCGGCCATGACATTGGCAGCTGAGGGTTTTAGTGCAGTGATCAAGGTCAGAGATCAGCAGAGGACAAGCAGGTTGTCCTTGGTTTTCCCAGTCTTTGCAGAGAAGACAGCTGCAAATTCTCAAGAGAGAGAAGAGGATACAGGTGTTGTACGATATGCTTCTGATACATCATTGATGTCTTTTTTAAATTATTAGGCTACCATTGATAAGCATTTTCTTGCATTTGTACCATAATTAGAGGTGCACAAATGTATTTTGAAACTGGAGGGGGTGTCTTCCTTCCTTCAGGGTTTCGGGAAAAAAATTATGATTTGTTTTATTTTTCAAAATGGTTATCATATTTATGTAGTTCTATTTAATTACAAACATTATTGTGCAACATTGGCATGGAATATATGTTTCAATTGGAAACTCTATGTTTTTGTAAAATAATAATAAACAATTTACACACACCCAGTGTAAAATGTATTTGATGGTTCAACAATGCCCTGATGCACATTATCTCTCTAATGTATTCTAGTCTTGTTTGGTCTCTTGACACTAAAAGCTGCATGGAGGTCTAAAATATGCCTTGCCAGAACTCCTTATTCATGATTTGAGGGGGCTGGGTCTCCGTCTACATCTCAGTAAGTGTGGGGCATGGGAAAAGTAGGAGGATGTTGGGGGAACATGCTATTCCCCAGTCCTGTTTATATATTTGTGGGAGTCAGGTCTCCTAATCCATCATTATTAATAGAAAAACAAATATGCAGGAAAAGTTCACATACTTGCATGTCCACCTCTGCTTTGAATCACCTGTAAATTAATCATAGACTGTGTTTAAGGATGTTACAATTAATTAAACATAAATGTAAGAGCTACTTCGTGTGAGAGCTTTGATATAGCTGTAACTTATTTTGTTTCTTAAGCCAACCTTAATTATTTTAGAAATATACAGTATGCTATTTTGATGTGATACTTTGAGACATCATTGAGTCAGAAGAGTAATCAACAGATCAAACTTCAAACATTAGAATAGATGGACAGACTTGTGCTAATTATTTATCTCAATGACCAGCAACCAGCACCATTTTAAGTAGAGACATACTTGTTGCTGTATTTAGAGAGGAAGCCAGACAGCGTTAATTGTGACTAGTGTCTGGAGCAAAGGTTTATTTTACAAAGTCTATTTGAAGATCTGAATTGACAGATTAATTGGCATCATCCATAGTGGACCAAACGAAAGGTCACGGCTGCCCATTCTAACTGAACCTTCCTTGTTCAATCATCCGTTTGTTTATTTCTGTCTTTTTTTTACACATTTGAGAGGGCACCCACATCAACATTACATGTTGTATAGACATCAGGCAACTCGAAAACTCCTCTGATTTTCTTTTCAAAATGTCATTAACAAAGAGTAAACTAGAAGCTTCCCCAAAAGCTTCTGTAATATTCTTCTAAACACCCACTCCCTCCTTGCTTGAATATCTTTGTGTTGGCCGTATGGCGGAATTTGAATTCAAGTGTTTCATTTTCTGCTGTTCCCTCTACAATTTGAAGGTAGCATTCCATGTTAATGCCACTTGGGATAGAGAGAGAGAGAGAGAGAGAGAGAGAGAGAGAGAGAGAGAGAGAGAGAGAGAGATTAAGCTTCCTGCAAGCAGCCGTTGAACCGCCACCTGCCAGTTTTGTGTAAAGCCCGAAAACGTACCTGTTGGCAGCTGCTGGTGTATTCGTGATAACACATACACTAGCATTTCATTAACTCTAAGCACATGCAAGAAAAGGCAGGGGAGGAGCTCAGGGAATATATGCTGCTTACCTCCATTTCACAAGGAATGCCACAAAAGCAGGAAACAAGACAGAAGAGAGCCAGCCACAAAATGAGGACAAATCTGTTGCTTAATTGATGTCATTAGCAGAGAGAGGCAGGTCCAATTCCACCCGCGTTGGCTAAGACATTTCATTTACTCAGTCAAATGCACCCACATACTGTACTCTGCCCTGACATTTTCCACAGTTTCACTGCCAACTGTAAGTTGTTGTCACCTTTATTTTCATCCTTATTATTTACCACATTCTATTTTATTTGGGGACTGGTTGAAACCTTGTAATTCTTTAAAATACAATTATATAAATGGAAGTTTAAAAATGTTAGTGTTTTAATTGATTTATACTACTTTTTTCACTGCTAATTTAAAATCATTGGGAAAATTTTCTAACAGTTCCGACACTCTTGCACGCTGTATTTGCATTAAAGGGAAAGTTTACCCAAAACTGAAAATTCAGCCTCAGTCATCATTTAGTTTTGTTGCATTGTTTTGTACTATACAATGAAAGTGAGTAATATAGCATCTCCTTTAGTGATTCATGAAAGAAAAATGCATACAGGTCTGGAACGGCATAAGGGTGAGCAAATAATTGTATCATTTTCTTTTTTGGGTAAATTATCATTTTAGTTTTTTGTCATTATTGTCATTGCAAATATCCCTCTTTTCAATTAATTTGTTATAGATTGCACCTTATTTACAAAAATCAGTGCTGTTTGCCTCACAAAATTAACGTCATGCTATTACCGCTTTCAGAAAGCAGGAAATAAAAGGAATTTAATTGTAATTCATCAAATGATGATCACTTGATGGGGAAGAGCATTATACCCAGGAATTAATCCATATGCGTGGTCTAGACATGTGCAATTTCAGTATTTAAAAGAGCTTATTTAGTTGCGTGTAGTGCATTTTGAAAAGATGCTGTAAAGTCCCAGTAAAGTATGCCAGATCTCAGTAGTCTATCTCATCCTCCACAATTTATTTTTACATGTTTACCTGATTCGCATAATTTCTTGAGTGAAAATGAAATTTTGTCATCATTTACTCACCATTATGCCATCTGCACTCCAGAAAATGTGTCATAAAAGTAGTCCATCCGAGATGAACAGACCATGCTGACGTTTGGTCACAAAATGCGCAAGAACCAATAAGGTTTGATGTTATTGATGTCACCACCACATTTGATTCAGTGCTGTGTGCTGAGGCTTATGTACATAGTTTATCAATGACATTAGTGTAAAAATAAAATTACAGTACAGCCTATTCTACTTTTTGTCTGAATAAAAGATGCAATGAAAGTGAATGGAGACTGAATCTAACATTGTGCCTATCATCATTCCATGGAAAAAAGTAATATGGGTTTTGAACAACATGAGGGCAAGTAAATGATTTGTGGGTGAACTATCCCTTTAAAGCATGCTCAACATGATAGAGAGAAAAAGTGAGAAATAAAATGAGGAAAGCAAAACTTGCTGACTTGGGGGGGACTGAGGGCTGGGTCAGAATCAAAAGACCATGTTGATGAGATATGAATGCACAAAAGGTAAAGTTAGGAATGACAAGGACAGAGGCAAGGTCAGGAGTATCCTCTCAAACATTGAAACTGCATCAGGGATGCGAGCCTATTTCTCCACACCATTGTTGAGCCTATCCTCTTGTGCAGCCAACTTCATTTCCACTTCAATTTTTAGCAACCTTCTGCTCATCTCTCAAGGAGATACGATACAAGCTCTGACACGAATTAGCCCTCAGATTGGCTGATACTGCAACACCCAGGGGACGCCGGGTAAAAAACGCTTACCTCTTCCCCTCCCAGTGTTCCACTCTTTTCTCTCCTACCCTACTCTTTCTATGCTTCCTCTTCATCTTGTTTTTTCCCTCGTGCCTGCTTGTCAGTCACCTATCTTGGCAACATCACCCTCACCTTCAAAGTTGACAGACAGGAGCCGCCGGTTTCTGACGGAGTAATTTGCTCAGAATTTACAAAACGCCTGGTATCAAAGATGGCAGCAGGGTCGTGGGGAAGTGATGGCATTAAGACCAAAGTTGAGTTCTCAATTTCCACTCATCAGTGCTACTGACAGTCAGGGTCAACTGACATTCAGTATTTTCATATAAGTTGTTAGCAGGTAGCAGGGGTGGAGGCATGGAGTCACCTCTGCTGTTGATTTGTGGGTGCTGGAGCTTTGAAAAGAGCATTACTTAGCTTGTTGTTACCCCTTCGTTCCTCCATTTTACAGGGAACATTCTGATAACTTTGGCTAACTTTATGGGACAAACAGTGTTGGGTAAAATACAAATACAAAGTTATTAGTTACTGTCATCCAATTAATGTTAAGTCAAAAATGTAGTGTAATGCATTGCATTTTTAATTCTTGTATTCGGATTACAGTTTCTGACTTTCAATTAATGTAATTACTTTTAAGTACTATACATAATAGGGTTAAACTTATTTCTAAGTTATTTTCTCAGTATTGTTTATGTAGAATACATGAATTATGGCCCTGTAACAAGTCATTGTGAAGGAATAACGTGGTACCGAGTGTATGATTTGTGTGTAACAATGAACAGGAAATATAGACATTATTTTGAGTTTCTTTAAGAAAGTAACTTAAAACTTAAAGTAATTTGTACTTTTTCAATGAAGTAAATAGTAAAGTTATCTGATTACAATTTTAGAGAAATTATTAATTTGTATTGGATTACTATTTTTAAGTAATTCACCCAACACTGGGAACAAATGTTGTTAAAATAATGTTAATACTACATGTACAATCTTATAAAGTAATTAATATTCAATTAAAGATCTCATAATGCTGGGAGAAAGCATTCTTAGTACAACACATGTAAATGCCTTAACCGGCATACTTTTATTGGGGGTAAGGTCATAAACGATTTAAGCAAAAAATTATCGGCACACATAGTTTTTTGCTCATTATGGTAATTTCGAATTGCATGTAATCATCTATACTAGCGTTCTAATCGGTTTGATCAATGTGTGCAAATGTTGTGCTCATGCCTGTTAATGTTTGATGTCAAAATCAGAGAATAATCGGATGATTTAATTTCTTGCATTATCAGATATTTTGGATAAGCTGATTTTTGGTATTTATAAGCATATGAGTGTGCATGTAAATGCTCTCAGTGTTTCTAGGTCTTTGTGACTCTAATTCTAGAATTCTTTCCTTTAACTTAGAGTGAAAACTGATAAAGTTGTTTGAAAATGTTTAAGTTTTCACATGTTCAAGAATGTTACCCTAACCATGAAATAATGTTCTTCACACGTTAAGACATTTTCATGTTCCCACAACCAAATATTTTGCTCTAGAAAGCATTTTAAGAACATTTGTTAGCTTGTGCTAGGAGTGTCTCATTCTGTTTCTTTAAAGTCAAAAAGGGGGGGGGGGAAAGTTTTTGGGTTGTTTACAGAATGGGACTGACACTGCGGACACTCTTTGCATAATACCAGTAAAGTTGCAAATTCATCACTTCAAATTAACATAATTATTGTTTGCTTTAGTGCTGAACAATCATGTTTGCAACATACTAGCAGGTCGGGGTGTGCAACTAAGTCATTATCTGTTTCTATATTTGTTCATATTACAAAATTATTTGTATCTGTCTCTGTATTCGGATAAAACCGAGTGTTGGTGGGGCTTAAACAAGAAGTATGTCAAAACTAAATGAAACACCCAGTTTAAAATGTTACTCTTACATTTATTGTTTCTATTAATTAAATATAACATATGCCTTGTGTATGACTTTTCATAATAATAGTCTAATATAATAATTATTATTATTATTATGTTTATTATAATTATTATTATTATTATTATTATTTTTATAACAGATAAAGCTGAATGTGTTGGCCACATTAACTATGAAATATGTTGTTAATTTTGTTTCTCCTGATACTTCTGATATTAATATCTGCCTGAAACATTTCATTTGTCTGTGCATGTATATCAACATTATTCTGGAGGCAGGAGGTGTCAATGTGAAATTCAAGCACACACTTTGCAGTGCATATTAAAAGTTCAAGTATTAAAAGAAATATCATAAATCAATATAGCCTGAAAGTCAGTCCTGTAAGTCTATCAGGAATTTTTAAATATTAATAATAACAATAATGTAAAATTTGTTACCAACAAATAAGGTATTCGGATTCGGGCACATCCCTACTAGCAGGAATTTTTAAGTAAGGTTTACAGTAGTTTTGGGTAGGCTGGGCTCAGGGGAACCTCCCAAGATCTCTGAAACAATTCAAACACTGCTTCAGTCCCAGTTCAATTCAACAAAGTGAGCAATTTATACAGATAGCAGTTCCAAACTCTAAACTCTAAGTAGCAAATACTTTCATCCTACCTTAAAATGTATTGGGCTCTCCTAACTTTTTTAAGAAGGGCCTTATGACATGTCTACTGCACAAGTTTTTTCCTAAGATCAGACACATGTCTTTGCTGTGGGATGCAGAGCTGAGGTGGTAATGATTATCATTGGAGGTTGTAGGAGCCCCTTGGGCTGGGAGAGAGCCAAATGCTGATCAGGCCCATAATCTGGAAAGGACCAAGGGATTCACAATCAGTTATTGACGGAGGACTGCGGTCTCATCTTTTGCTGTCCTGCGACAGGGCGATTCCTCACTGATGTTATTGATTCCTGGAATAGAGCTCATCTATTACAGGCTGACTATGGTCAGATCAACTGAACTGTATTGCTGAGTAGAGACATTCTTTACTTGTAGTGCCACTCCAGGTCAATTCCAGGCCCTTTTGCATTTTTAAAAAGCCCTCTGTGTCTGCCTCATCACCATTATGTAATACAGATTTATTGTGTGGTTTTAAATGAGTGTTTGGCAGTTTTCAAAAGACCTGATTGACTCTGTATTGATGTGTGTGGTCAGGGCTGGACCATGAATGCTTTCCAAAGAAGAAAGAGCATGACAGTCTTTTTTGATGGTATTTAAATATTACTGTATATTTTTATGATTATACTTTTGCACATTATGTTTTTGCATTGTTTTAACAGCTCAGTTAAAGTGCTGGTACTGTAATACTTCATATCTCAGGAAAAAAAAAATTCTGTAAATATTCTGACTGGTTTTGTGCCAGGTCATTATCACCCTGTCATGCATGAGTGATACATAAGGGGCGCATTAGCGGCCTCATGTATTTCTCATGGTGCAGACGTAGTAAAATCCTCTTCTTGAACCCCTCCACCAAACCAGCTGACTCACACAGGTGTATTTCCACTGGGTTGCTATCAGAAACCATAACACACATGCAGCCATTTTCCACATCACATCCCATGAGTCTCCCTACCCAAATATATATACATACACACAGTAGTTTGAATGGTAGCCTTGTTCTGTAGCCCAGAGCAGAATAATAGTGTTTCAGACATTCTGGTCAGGGTTTGTTCTATACCCCTTTACCCTAAGAATTAAACTTCTGCAGTTAATTTAGCCTGAACTGCTAAATGTGCAGACTCCATTCCAAATGTTTTTTTTTAGATACTTACAGCCTTATGTTTATTGTAAATATTATACTTTTTTTTTTAAATTTAAGATAGAAGTTATGAGATCTCCCACTCACTTAAATTGATCAAATTTCACAATTTAAAATGCAACAGCAATTACATAATCATAATCATTTTGTACCAAATTCCGATTGGTTTTGTCTTCCTTATATTTAACCATTTATAGCCTGCTTTTTACCATTTTTGCATTTACCATTTTTCATATTAGATTATGACATTTTATTTAGCTCTATGTGAGTGCTCAACACTGGTCATAAATGGGTGGAACCTTTGCGCTGTATCTGGTGTATTTATGCTAACACACACACACCTCAAACACACACACACACAACAGCGATGCCGTGTCAATGATCAAGTTTTGGAGTAAGGACCTCTTAACCATACTTTTTTGTACAAAACAAAGCCAGAATGGACTTGTGATAAGCCACATTCACATGACCCACTGGAGTGAAGCATCAGCATTTTCTCAGCGTTGCTTTCTAGACAATTCGGATAAAGTATCAACACGTGAACAGTGCCAGCACTAAAAACAAAACAAGCTGTTCTCTGTTTTTCATGTTGAGTTCAAAGCAGCAAATCATGTAAATGCGGCTTCAAGATTGCTGTAGCAAAGTGGATAGCTCAGGGATCGGCAACCTTTGGCAAGCATGCCAATGCTGGCACCCCAGCAATGGCGAGAGAGTAGTAGACTATTTTATTCATATGAAATTTTACACCTGCATTCCAATCTACATCTTGATGTAAACCTTCCTCATGATCATGCAGCATATTTTCTTGAGCTGAATGGGAGGCTAAACAAAAAGTTCAAATGTGATGAGGCTGTAGTATACCCAACAGACTTGTGTAGTGCGTTCAATCCATTCACGTGAGTAAAAACGCCCACTTTGCTTCAGTCAGTCTGCGAGGATGACAGCCTGTGTTCCTTTTTAATTTGTTTATTGCTTTCAGAACAACACGTCATGTAATAAGGAAAACACCACTATTAATCATTGAGATCCTTGAGTCTATTAAAAAATGAATTGTACCTGGAAGTAAAGTTATAGAATTTTTAGAACAGGTGCGATTCATCGAAAATGGCTAAATAGTTGTGATGCTTGAATGGCTTGCATGCGCAGCGTGAGACTCGTCACATTTTAATAGTGTTTAGCCTTCCATTTAGCTGATGAAAATGAGGAAGGATTACATCAAGATGTAGATTGGAATGCAGGTCAGGTGCGAAAAACTTCATATACATAAAATAGCCTGCTCCTCTCTCACTAATGCTTGTGCACTAGTGATTACCCCCTGTGTAATTTTTTAAAATGTATGACATAATATAAGAAATATTTAAGATTCCACACAATTTCGTGATCAGTAATCAAATAAGCAAATCTGTGACATTAACTGTGTTAACAAGTTTTGTACAAAAGGACAGTTTTTATTTCATTAAAGAACTTTCACAAGATGCTCTGTGAAAATTCACATGCAGGATCATGATTATATCATAATCATTGGGCTTTGCACACATTTTTCACTCAAAATGTTAGGCTGATAATATAATTTGTAATAAAAAAAAATTCTAAATAACAACATTTTCTATAGTGGACTCAAACTTCATACTTCATACTTCACATGTATGCGCATTGTTTTTTTCTCGATGTCAGAAAGGTTGCCAACCCCTGGGATAGCCACTATTAATATTGTGGAGGATGAGGGTTTAAGAGATTTAATGCCCATTGCAATGAAAATGCAAACTACGAGGAATAGATATTTTAATTAGTCAACCTTCCATTTAGACTTTGGGAAACGTTTAATGTTACTTGAATTTGTGCTATTTTAGTGCATTTCTATCTTGATACTGTGGAATGCTTTGTTTGGAAAATGTTTATAAAACATTATTGTTACATATTGTTTTCTTTTCTAAGAAGGCATTTAGAAAGAAAAATAAGTATATATAGATTAAAATTCAACACTTTTGAAATCTGTGATTATTCGGAATTAACTATGAATAATCATGCGAATAATCACAATTAACTATTTTAATCGAGTGGCAGCACTTGTTCAAACATGTTTTAACTATGCTCAACTGTATGTCTGTTTGTATTTCTCTGACAGCTAAAGGGTCTATGCCCCCTAATGAGTCATTGTAAGGGAGAAATGCATGGTTCTTTTATGAGTTGCATGTGACAAAGAACAAGGAATTATAGACATCATTTTAAATTTGTTGAGCGGAAAACAAAAACTTTCTCTGAAATGTGTTTTAGAAAGTAAATTTAAAGTATACAAATTATTAATGTGATTATTTTTGGATTCATCCATCAAGTAATTGTATTAAGTTGCAATTTTAGAGTATCAAAGAGATAACGTTTTTAATAACTTAAGCAACAATGTTTATAGCTGCCTATACACTGCACAGTCTTTATGTGTACACAGAGAGCAGATCATGTACACAGGTCATGACTGAGCTTACCATAAACTTTAACACTGTTCTTTTGCTGTCCAAATGCAAATCTAATTCTAATATACATATTCTACATTTTACTGCAGGACAATGGTAAATTTGGCCTTCACAAGATAAGTTTTATCCTGTTCTTTATTCCCTTTTCTCCTTGCTGGGCACAGGAAAAGAATGACTCCTGCTTAACAATAAAATAATGAATGTCATTTTAAGGCGGCAGTCACGGGAGTGGGGTTTGGTGTGGGGAGGGTTGGGTCTGGGATTTAGTGGTGCTGAATTTGCCCCCTGCCAAGGAGTAAATCTGAGTGAAGCCGTGCAATGTGACATCATTTACTCAGAAATCCCTAATTTGTCAGCATTAATATTTCAGCCCCACCATTGCCTGTCAGAGAGTGCCAGAGATGACTGATCAATCTATAAAACGGCTGCGGCTAATTTATTGAATATTTATGTGCAATGTCATGTGTGGGGCGCGAGCAGAATTTATTTTATTCGCTTGCCTCTCTGCTTGAGAACTTTTCTAACTAATCAGACTTTTCTTTTTTTTTTGGAAGGCAAAAGATGCAAAATGATAATGGGGTAAAGAGAATCACTGCTGTGGAGGAGTGAAGTGGCTTTCCTCTCAGTGTGGATATAGCTGCTCTGAGATGTATTCGCTTGTCTCTTGCAATGTCACTATTCTGGTCATTGAATTACAGTGCGGTGCCAGTGTATGATTGGGTTGAGATGATTCACGTTCCTGCACGGGGTGTTCCGAACGGTTGCAGTCCATTATAGTCGTTGCCTTCTCCATAATTCCATTTTCATTGTCTACTTTGTGCCGTGCTTCTGACTGACACCCTCTTAGTGGATAATGCGTCTGTGTTGGTACATCTTGTGTTGTTATTTACCACTGTGCCTTGAGAAATGTGTTTGTTTGCTTGTTTAGAGTGCTGTGCTCTGAAGTAAAGAAGAAGGGTTGGGCTTCAGACGGTGTGATTTTCTGACATTGTTTTGTGGCAGACCGCAGGGGCAACAGAGCAGAAGTGTGAGAAAATTAAAACTGCGTTTGTCCTTTAAAATCCTTGTGAAGATTGTTGTGAGGGGGAATTAATGACGGTGAGCTTTGGTTGGTGGTTTTCTGTGCATATTGTGGGTGTGGTGTGTGAGTTTGGCAGGAAAAGGAGTGTTTTTTTGCTCAGATTTCTTCAGGTGATTCAGAACACTAGATCAGAGGGTCTACGGCCATGTCTGACGCTTGCCATTGGCAAAAACTTTGTGAGTCAGTGCCAAGCATTAAAATAAGACAGTGCAGGGAAGCATATGGCATAATATCCTATTAATGAACACTCTAAATTCAAACCCAGGTCAGCTGCTCGTTTTGTGTGTGTGTCACCGATCCAAAGGGGGTGAAAAAAGTGACCTTCTTTTAAAATGCACAGACTGATTTGAAGAGATGGAGGCCTCAGGCAAGCTCATTGTTTTAATTGTTTAATTTTTTCCAGCAATTATTTATATTGTGAGGGTACAGCAGAATTTTTTATTTATTTTTTTGCCGTGAAAGACGGGAAATCATATGAGAAAGCGATCACTACAGTGACTGGTCATATCTTTTTTCTTGCTATTTCCAGACCTTTTTTCCCTTCTGTTTCCTTCAATTCCTCTATCTCACTTTCTCTCTCGAGGGAAACCAAGGCTATTTGCATTGGCTGTCACAGCAATGTGAGAAACAAGTTTCCCCTCTCCTGCGCTCTTTCCTTGCATGCGCCTTTTTAATGTGGACTGTCAAACACAAGAGAGATGGATTTCTGTTTCCTATTTAAAAGGGGGATGCAAATAGACACATTTAGCTCGCTGGTGTCTCCTCATGATAGATGTGTCTATGGCAGCTTGGTTAGAATCAAGTATTCTGAGTTAATCTGCAGCGATGACCCTGTCCACTGTGATTGGAAATAGTGTAGGGAGCTATATAGGAGAATCCCTCTTTCCACTTTAAAAAGGAATAAAAGAGAACAAAAGATCCCTCCTAACCTCACCTCTCTTTACCATCATTAACCCGTAAATAAAATGAACACGGCATTATAAGCCAAGATCACACACTCAAACTCTGCCTATCAGTGCACTTCAGCCGTACGGAGGCTGATTTATATTGACAGGGACACATTTCATCTGAGCATTTCAGTCCCGTATTTGTTTCAGGCTGTCTCATGGGAACCTCCCCTGCGGGAGATGTGAGATACTGCCAGGGCTTTAGGGTTGGACCCCAGCCCCTGGGCCTTGTGGAGCAGATTGGGAAATAGTTTGTTTTAAAAGGCTAAATCCCCTGGAACAGCTGTCCTAGATCAGGACTCAGATCAGTGGTGCAGTAGACCAGAGACAGCTGCAGGTGCATGTCTGGGCTGCATGTGGTCTCAGCAAATATGTGGGTGCATGTGTGCATACGCAAATCCACATAAAAAAGCTGCAGTGGATAAGGGCTAATGATTTCTTGTAAAGATGCATTGAACAGAATGAATGAACTACATTTGCCTTATTTCATTGCTCTCAGTGGCAGCAGATGAATACAACTAAATAGTAGCAGCACTTTTGCATATGTGTCTTATTCACAAACTGCCCACAATCTTTGATAATGGGATTTTCCACCCAAAAATGGACAAATGCAGAATGTTAGTCTCAGTCATTGTTCGCTTTCATTGCACCTTTTTAAATACAATGACCATGAATGGTTACTGAGGCAGACAGTTCTTTACATTCTGCCAAACATCTTTTGCGTTTCACTGAAGAGAAAAGGTCAAACAGGTTTGGAATGACACGAAGTTGAGTAAATGATGACAGAATTGTCATTTTTGGGTTGAACTATCCCTATAACCAGGTGCAAATATGTGCTGGTACAGTGCTGTTGCATGCATATTTAAATTGGACCGATCCACACTACACTACTCCAGCCAATCAGCAACAGTGGGTGGTTCTTGCATGTGCACAGAATGGGTTGGTGGGGGCAGAGTGAGAGGGAATTTCATTAGAGGAGCAACAGCAAATCTGGCAAATCTGGCTTCTATTCCCTTCTAAGTCTTCTCTGCAAGTTATCTTAGCAGCAGAAACTTACTACATTTGGCTGTGGCTTCCAAAGGAGCACTGAAGAGAGGGGTTTGTTTGTTTTGGCAGTTGAGTTAGAATATCAACAGTGTTTCTCAGGAATCGCTGAGTGCAACTTTAAGTATGCACTATTTGCTTGCCGCAATTAACTTTGCGCTATTATTGCTCGCAGAAAGCAAGCAGTCATTTGTGTAAATGCTCTTGCGATCATGGCAGCAGTGAATTATCAAATGTGACCTGTTTAAGGCACTTTGAAATGTGTTAGAAACACATTTTGGGTTTTGTGCAGTAGAGTAAAAGGCTTTCTAATTTTCACTTTATATGTAATATTTCTAAACCAAACTGTTACTAAGATTTTAATTATTGGCTGAGACTCTCCTTTTTATTTTAGTGCATACAACTTATAATGTGTTTCTGGGTTAAAGTAACTCAAAGTGATATCGAGCGATCACAAATAATGATCAAACGATTGCTGTGATACAGTGCTGTACAGTGCTAGTATGTATGCCAGATTTGTGTAGTCTGCTGCATCCTTTATAATCTAGTACTCAGAACAGACCTGCAAAATTTGGGCATAGTGGAATTCAAACTGCATTCAGCAATATTTTTTTATTATGTGCCTGTCTGTGGGGATAACCTAATTTGAATTGTGTGCTAAAACAATGCAGACAGCATGTGTAAATAAACAACACTATCAGAGGGTACAATTCATTGAGGTTGATGGTTCACTATTTAGTGTAGGCTTTAAGAGTTCAGGAAAGAAGAGGACAAAAAGAGTTGGGCTTGGGGGATCAAGGCGGCTTAGAGGAAGACACAGGGGCAACTTCATAAAAAAAAAAATTAAAAAAAGGGACAGTCATGTCCTGAAGTAAGAAGTATTTATTGTGTGGTGTCCGAGCAGTAGAGGACTGATTAAAAAAAAATTGACCTCAATAAAAAGAGCAGTACCTGTGTAATATGCAAATCTTCCCATAAAGATGAGGGCCAAAGCAAGAAAAGCCCACAAAGTGTGTGATGTCTTGGCTATCACTCTTTGTGCCAGGGCCTTTTATATTCCTTCCCTGCAGATAAGAGCCAGGAGAGGGCACCTGTGGAGGGTCACCTTTGTTGAAGGTGAGGGTAGAAACACCCTTCCCCACTGGACTGACTCACAAAGCCTGGAACAACATAGTGACCTATACACCCAGGAATGCAGTGCAGAGATCTGAGAATATGTGAACATGCTCCTGTGGTTTGGATAATGTGTTAAGAGAAATTTACATGATTCCACCTTGAATATTAAACACTTATATTCATAAGGAATACTGTACTCTCGCTGCATAACCCCTTATCAAAGATCTCACATAAATCTGCTGAATGCCATTAAACTTCACTATTCACTGGGGGTATAGCAACAATTATATATATATATATATATATATATATATATATATATATATATATATATATAGAAATTGCCAATGATATATATATATATATATATATAAAATATTTTAATTTTAAGTTGGTCCCCTTACTTTTTGTGAAATATTTTTGTGAAATAGTTTGCCAGTCACATAAAACAAAAACATTCAGAAATTGCCAATGATACACGTGTTTGGTAGAGGCTTCTTAAAGAGATAGTTCACCCAAAAATTAAAATTCTCTCATTATATTCTTACATTCATGCGATTCCAGATGTGTATGACTTTCTCTCGTCTGCTGACAAAGATATTTAGAAGAATATTTAATCGCTGTAGGTCTTTACAAACTTTTCTTTGTGCTTGAATTGATTTTATCAAAGTATATACATCTTTGCTTATCATTTTTCCAGCAAAAAAGCTTGATTTGTCTCTAAGAAATAATGTGACTGTTTGAACAGTTTTTTTTTGCCTTTGTTTTTTTTTCCCATAAATTTTATAATTTAATGTGCACCTGCAGGATTTAATCTGAGGGTACACACTCTGCCTAGAGGTCTGCATGGGCCTTAAAATGGCCCGACCCTATCCGGCCAAAAAAAGAAAAAGCGAGATGTAGTGCAAATGTCAAAGACATTCATCCAGCAAGTGTTTAAACAATGGGAAAACGGAACAGACGTGCGCAAAAACACATTCGGTATGAACGGTCCCTAACTCATCCCTTCGCACGTGTCTGTGAGTGAGAGCACGTACGCGAAACAAGTTCAAGTTCAAGTTTATTTTTTCATTAGTTTTTTTCATTAGAATTACAAACCTGTAATTCATTGTGTTTCAGACCTAATTAACATTATCTCTAGGGGTGTCCGGGGCATTTTTTCTGTTGCAAAAAACAACACCAAAGTGTTCAATTCTGGTGACTTTTAGATAAGCATTTATTTATTTTCTCGAGTATGAGTAGCATTCATGTAACTATTGGCTAAAGCATTTCTTCCAGTAAGTGTTCAGAACAGCACTAAAAAAGCAAAATGCACCACAACGAATATAGCAGGTGTCTTGAGATGCGTTTTTATAAGTTGAAGTTCTTTTTAAATTGACACAGCATCTAAAAATGCAGCGTGCCAGTGAGAGATGCTAAAAACACAATGAAACGTGATGCAGTTATCAAAAGACATCCATCTAGTAAATGTCTACATTGAAAACAATTGAAAAACAGTGTGAACGGCCACAAAAAAAACTGTCAGTTTAAACAGCCCCTTGCACATATGACACAGTATTAGTTGAAGTTTCTCAAATTTGCCTCCCAATAAAACAGCCTTTTGTTTCAGTTGACTGTAGGTAAATTGACACTGTATCCACGCTGTATTCGTACATATCCCGAACTGTTTTACTGTGCGAGAAACCACTCCAAATGATTCAGTGAGAGAGCGCTCTGAACGAATTGTACTGAACGAATTGATTCAGACCATTTTGCAAGCCCGTTTGGCCAACTTACTGAAAAGAACTGACTCAAAAGAATTATTAATTTGCAAATTGGGCATTGTTAGTTCTCTTAAACAGCCAACCGAAATACTGGACACACTTCATGATTGATGAAATATTCTGAGAGTAAATATTTCTCAGGTCAGTCGGATAGTTATGGGAAATCTGATTCTTTTCCACGAACTGGTTCTTTTGGATGATTCGTTTCAATGAACTGGTTCAAAAACCATCTGTAAAGGGGTTAAAGGGAAAGGAGGAGGCGAGAACTGCCTTGACATTATAAATAATAGTTTAATGAAGAAATAAACGAAAAACACACAAACATAAACACACAGAGCAGCTGCCTGTCATTCTCTCTCTCTCTCGAACTGTCGTCACCGGCCACCTTTATCCCTTGCGCGCCCCCATCAGGCTGATTGGGGACCAGCCTGGCCCCACCCTCCTCCACTCTACAACGTCACTATATATAATGCCAATACTCTGGTGCCGTAGAATACATGGACACATTCAATAAAGCCATATGTAAGGGCATATTTCTGATTATAACATTTATTTAATGAATTTATGATAATAAGGGTGTTTATTGTCATCAGTGTTTCATTCAGTGATCTTACAATACATCCAACATTAAAGTTTTGCACCTAAAGTATGCAATACTGACACTGATATACAAACGTGGATGTTCTACACATGTTTAAAGCATAAAAAGTGATTAAAATAATCAACTCACCTTTTTTTACAGAAACTACGATCCAGCTCATCACAACTTCAGATATAATGTGCATGCACAATACTCAATAGTAAAATTTGTTTACATCTATTGACTGAAACCTTTTCTCTCCCTCATTCAAGTCCTCGGTTCACGCATGCTCATCAGCTGCTCACTAATCAGCAGTTCTCAGTATTATGTCCGAAAGATGTGATTCTCAGTTCAGCGTACTGGTGAATTGCAAACTGCTGTGAATGACTCAATGTACTGTTGACTCGAGAAATGCTGTCCTCAGATCAGTGTACTGTTGACTCGAGAGATGTAGAATGGATCATCTTCATATGTTTATAAAACGGTAATAAAATTAAGTCAAAATTAAACATATTTCCAGCATGTTTTATTGTTACACTCTCTGTTAATCAGCAAAATACACCTGAAACATACATTTCGTCCCTTAATCACGCACATGCTCAATGTCAGCAGCTCATCGTTTCTCAGTATGTCGGACACCTCAGAAAGAGGCGATTCTCAGATCAGTGTACTATTGACTCGAAAACTGTTCCAAGCAACTCATTGTACTGTTGGCTCGAGAGCTGTTGTGACTCGAGCATTCAGTTCCAATTTGTGAACTAGTTGGAGCAGTTAATTGCAAAGAAGAGTTGGCAAAAGCAGATATTACCAGTTCTAGGATTATATTACTCCCAGTTATCGGCTCATTTTGATGCGGCGTGTCAGGCACATCCGAGAGACACGTTAAGATAGAGTAACTTGTGGATCAATGTTGACTCGAGACGTGAACTGTTTCAAACGATTCAATCAGATTTGGTGAACTAGTACATCTCGTTCACTAAAAAGAACCGGTTCAAAAGAATGATTAGTTCACAAACTGAACATCACTACAGTCGGATCGCTCATGGTACACGCAGGGCGGATGGCCGTACAGCTGCAGGCACCACTGATTTAATAGGTAGGCTATCTGTAAATCTTGTTCAGTTGATAAATTATGGTCAATGCTAATGAGGTTAAATCCATAAATAAACACATCGCGGGCAGGTTCATACGCAATACAATGGGGAAAAAATAGAAAAAGCCAGCACATTGTCATATAGCTTGCAAATATGTAACATTTTACAGGCATCCTATTAATTATCTGAAGATTCTTCCAGTTGCAAGTATAAATGTTACCATCATTATTTACACGATAAGTTTCACAAATGATGCTGGTGATGCGCTGTGAACTGAATCAGAGATTGTTAATGGTGGTGGACATCCTTCTCTTGGTGTGAACTTTACACTTAATTTTTTACCACAGATTGATGCACTGTAACACACAAGTTCCTATTCTGTCCAAATCAGCAGCCTTTATAAAAAAAAATGGCAGATAATGGCATATTGTGGAAAGTAGGAGAGGCAAGATGAAGATTTGAAATTGGCAAACAATTGGGATGACACAGAGGCGAAGCAACACAAATTCACTAAGGAAGTGTTGCAATGTGGGCCGACCCTGGCACACTTACTTGGCACATTGGTCTGCCAAGTTGTAGGATTTACCTCAAAGCCTGAGGGTTTTGACATGAAAAGACTTTATCGGCTAGAGAGGGCCCTATGGAGCGCTCTGGGGAGGTTGGCCTTGTTGTGGCAATGGAGAACAGGAAATGTAGGATGAATGGGAGAGAATAAGAGATGAAGACAAAGAGAAAGGAAGAGTGGTCCAAAAATCACAGCCAAGTCGCTGAAACAGATAGAGAAATAGAGAATGGGAGGAAGAAAACAATGATGTAAAACCATAGTGTGGAACAGCTGCCTCTGGCATCGGCAACAGCAGCAGCAGCAGAAGCGATGCAGTCACACCAATGTGAAGTGGCACACACACACACACACACACACACACACACACACACACACACACACACACACACACACATACACACACCCAGTGTGTAATTTGTCTATGATGGTGGGGATTTTCAACTGACTTCCATTGTTTTTATACTTAGCTAATGATATTTTCTATCATCTCACGTTATCCTTACCCTTAAACATAACATTTTTTGACTTTCATAATGATATTATTTAATAAGATTATTAAGCTGTTTTCCTTGTGGAGACATTTGGCTGGTCCCTACTATTTAGGTGATTTCAGGTTTTGCTATCTTTGTAGGGACATTGATTATTTTATTGACTAGGTATTGCCATCAAAACGGAAACATCCCATACTGCTGTTGAAAGGCAAAAATGAGTAACTAATAATTTTGTCAAAACTGAGTTATGGCCAAAATCCAGTCTCTGACCCTCACTGAGCAGTTTATTAGGAACACCAGTAAACCTACTTATTCATGTGATTATCTATTCAGCCAATCATGTGGCAGCAGTAAAGTGCATAAAAACATGATTTAGACCGTGGCATGATTGTTGGTGCCAGACAGGTTGTTTTGAGTATTTCTGTAACTGCTGAGCTCTTAGGATTTTCAAGCACACCGGTCTCTAGAGTTTACTCAGAATGGTGCAAACATCCAGTGAGTGCAGAGGTGTAGAACCCCCAATAATCAAAACATGCAAATGCTTCATGCTGCAACCCCCCAATGTTCAAGCTAAATGTTTGCCCTTCTGCCGACGGAAACAACTTGTTGATGAAAGAGGTCAACGGAGAATGGCCAAACTCAGATAACCACTCTGTAAAATTATAGTGTGCAGAATAGCATCTAAAAATTTACAAAATATCAAACCTTGAGGCGGATGGGCTACAACAGCAGAAGACCATGTCAGGGACTTTATTAGAACCATAGTGTAAACCGTAAAGTGCTCAGTGTGTGTAGAATATGATCTGTTATTTTAATGATGGGGTTGGCTTAACTATTCTCATATTCAGAGAAAACGGAGCATGACATTTGTAATTATAAAATCCACACTAAAACCAAGTAAATTTAAAGCCAGTTACTATGTTTTGTCTTTGCAGGGTAGCATAGACTTCTACTGTCTTTACATCGCTAATTATAATTAATATAGACAAACCCAAAACCTATCCTAAATTTGTTTTCTTTTTGCATTTTTACATTTATATAATATTATAGAACAATATTTTTTTTAATTTAATTTTAATTATGTATTTATGAATTGAGGAGAGTTTCCAAATTGAGCATGTCCCCAGATGTCCCCAAAAAGAGCTTTTGTTACAGCCAACTTCTAGGGACATCTTTATCCTCAAACAAAATCTAATTTACCATACAAACAATTGTGCACATAAACTTGATTAAAAAAACATAAACTTGATGCCCTAGATGAATGCATTATTATTTCACCCACTGTTTGACTCTCTTTCACTTAGAGCCTCAAATTTGTCCCTTAATTCTAAACACACACCTCAGTGCATGAAGAAGGCATGTGTGTATATAGAATAGGGCGTGCAAATGACTGTGGTCACCTCATCAATGTGGGGCTGCAGGTGTGTCTGCTCAGTGGAGACAAGCTTGTCTGTTGTACCAGGAGCACATGATCAAGTGGTCAGCAAATTGAAAACAGAAAATTGCTGCCACTTGTTTGAGCCATTGAAATGTGTGTGTGTGTGTGTGTGTGTGTGTGTGTGTGTGTGTGTGTGTGTGTGTGTGTGTGTGTGTGTGTGTGTGTGTGTGTGTGTGACATAAGTGGCTAGGTCACAATGGCCCAGTTTTCTTTTTTTTGTTTTGGTTTTTGATAATATAGTAAAATGGTTCAGGAAAAACATTCCCCTTTACTGTTCCCCATCTCTCAGAATAAATATAAACTTATGATCATATGATCTGTTCCAAGCTAAAATATTTTCCGTAGCAGCTGAAATGTCTTGAAGATTTGGGTTAATTAAAAACGGATGCATGCCTGCAGTTTTTCGTAATTAAAGTTCTTCAAAACTATATGAATTGTTCTGTTACAAGGTAAAAATACCAGGGGCAACCTTCCCTAATAGCCAAATAAAATGTTATATGCAAACTTAATGTGTTTACATGTGATTCATTATTTTAGTCCTGGGCAATGTGATGATCAATTAACTTACAATTGCTATATCCAGTATGGTCAACCATGGAGATAAACTTTCATTTCATTAATTTTATAGCATACAAAAATGCTTTTACCACATTATAAGGAGACTCCAGTCTTTTTAATTTGTTATACACAAGTCAAAAATTGTCGATGGCTGTAAAAAGTAATAAAGTAAATGAAGAGAATTACACCATGCTGTTGACCATTCACCAGGATCTACAAAAATGCTCTTTGAATTCTGAGCAGACAGATGCAAAATCAGATAAATTCCAAAGGATAGCTTGAAAAAAATGCTATTCCAATCCAAGCTGCAGTGGTAATAGTGTGTGAAGCATATAGCACACTCATTTAGCCTCCATACGTTTAATCACCAACATTTTCCAATTCATTTCCTAACCCTCTAATCCAAGCCACGCACAGCATGATAAACACTGAATATTTACTTATACATGAGGCTAAAGCATATTAATATCACTTCCATCCAGGAAGGATGGAAATTTTTATATCCATGGTTTGTATTTGTGCATTATGCATATTTATTTATTTTAAACAGATGATTTCATGTAGATTTATGACTAAATTTATTTAATCTTCTAAATGTGACTGCACATAAAACTGAATTAATATTTTTAAACACTATAATAATAATGTCTGCTTTAATAATAATAATAATAATAATAATAATAATAATAATAGCTACATAGATATATAACATCTATTCAAATATAATTTGAAAAGAAAATATATTTATTTAATGTGCTGTGTGATGCATTTGGGTAATGGAGGTTTGGAAGAGAGAGAGAGAGAGAGAGAGAGAGAGAGAGAGAGAGAGAGAGAGAGAGAGAGAGAAGGAAAGAGGGGGTTATGGGCATATGGAGAGTCAGGTTTTCTGTCAGCATTTTGTTACAGGAGTGGAAGGTGCCCCTCTCCATGGGGTGGAGGTACAGTGATCCCTCTCTGACACTCCTGTTGTGAAACACAGACATCTCACTCTCCCCCTTTGACCATATACAGAGGGCATTAATACTGCTTTGTGCAACAATTCTATAATGCTCTAAAACTGAGATGACAAACCATCACTCTTTATAAGAATACAAATATTCATTTTTAATTCCCTGCTCATACTTACATATGCCCACAACTATAAACATATAATATTAAAGCCACCATAAATGTAGTAACAGAATAGCTACAATATACACTCACTGACAACTATATTAGGAACACTATGGGCCTAATAAAGTGCCCGACATGGTCTTCTGCTGTTGTAGCACATCCATTCAACATGTTGTGCATTCTGAGATGATATTCTGCTCACTATAATTGTACAGAGTGGTTACCTGAATTACCATTGCCTTTCTGTCAACTCGAACCAGTCTGGCCATTCTGTATTGACCTCTCTCATCAACAAGAGTAAACTCTGGAGACTGTTGCATGTGAAAATCACAGGAGGTCAGCAGTTACAGAAATAAATCCTGATAAAGTGCTCAGTGGGTGTATTTTAGAACTATAGAATAAATAGAACAGCTTATATCTATCTATTTATTCTATTCATATAATATAACTATTGACTACTTCTTAAATGATGTTAAGTATAATAACTCTAGTTTATCCCCTAATTTAAACCCTTACCCTTTAAGCTGAAGTTTGTAACTTTTTAGAGTTAAATTACTTTCTCCTTTCCCATTTTAATATGCAGATACAACTATAAATAAGCCATTATGTGTTTCATTTCCCCAAACTATAAACTCTGTGGCCCTATAAAAATGTGTGTGTTTGTTTTGTGCAACCGTCCAACATTGACTGAACTAATGCTGTGAGTTTGGGACATGAATAAGTTTAATTTTGCAATTCCGTTCGGTGGTGCTACTGGCGCTGAATTCTTACACTTCAACTTTAACTGTTGTCTTTTTTATTTTTTTTTACCTGTGAAATACAACATTATTTTTATCTTTATAAATCTGTTTGGGAATATATGGCAATGGCAATATCATATCATTAACAACATTCAAAAAACAGTAGGCTTGGGATCAGTGCTTTTTGTTCTAAAATTAAACATTTATTTTCTATGAAGGTACATACATACTCAGCACAGGCTCACATACAGGCTCACATACTGTATCTCAAGGCTGCTCAAAAATCTGCAGCGCCTCTGAATGTAACTTGTATTGTTTTTATTAAATTCAACCCAAATCATTACCCAAATCATTACAAAAGGACAAATATGTAATTTAATTAACCATCACTGGATGATATATTGCATATATATTATCTTTCATATAGCCTACAAAATGTATTTTTGTGGTTTGACAGCTTGAATGAAACATCTTCAAAAATACATACAAAGAAATTGCATTATAATTTCTAATTGTTTAGTTTGCGCAGTTAAACCAGTTTCATACACCAACCTGCAAACTTATCAATGTCACTTTCATTTTTTTTTTTTTTTTTACTTTTGTGCGTATGCATCCTGTACAAGCATCTCTAAAATATCCGTCCTATGTTTTGATACCTGTGCCTTGTGACCTGCTTCATTAAATGTTATATCACCCCTTTGTGGTTTCCCAGTGCTATTATGCCAGACATTAACAGAAGCCCAACTGACTGAAATAGAAAGCATGCAAATTAGGTTCCTAATTTAAATGTTGGCTAATTTGAATATATCAATGCATAAATAATTTACAGATAAAATAATGTGCTGATCAATAATCGATATATCAATATATTTTGCCAAGACAGGTTTTATTATTCTTCACAAATCTCAGAAATAGTAACCGAAATAGACAGAATCATCCCCTTTAAACCAGACCATGAAGAACATCTTCGAACAATATTACACCTAGTCCCCTGTACCTATTTTATGTCTTTGCCTTTAACCACCTGCCATAAATAAAAATTAATTAAAAATGAGTACCATGCAGAATGAGACCCATAGATCTCGCAGTAAGAAGCCAGCACTTGCCTGTTTCCTTGATTGTCACACTTAGTGTGAATTATGTGGAACATGTGTTGAATTTACAAGATAACGGGCTGTAACCAGATCGCTATAGACGCCATTAGAAGTGAGTGTGATAGTCACGTTTACAGACAGGATTAATGTTGCATCCTTTCCCACTCCTGTCTTATGTGTTTTTATAATGCATGAATTTGGAACACAAAGAAACTAAAGTCATTAGAAATGTATAGCAGGCATACATATGTGAATTGTGAGGTGTTGTGGCCTTTCTGTACACACACAGATGCACATTACTTCATGGAGGCAACCTCTTATTGACTTCTTGATCTTTAATGAATCATAATTATTAAAGATTAACCTCAGCCCAAATCCTAACTATTAACTTTTCTACATTTGAAATAAGACATTATTTAATCCCTTTATGGAGCCGTTTTCATCATGAGTACCACAAGATTATTTCCCATCTTAGTAGGAACATTTAGGTTGGTAACACATTTACCCATGTGTTTACAGAGTCTCTAAATGAAGCGCACAGCAATAGCGTGGGGAATGAGTGATGAATCTCCAGTGAAAAGAGAAGGACCCATGTGTTTATGGTGAAGTCTCATTGTATTCTTGTATTTGAAAGAGGAAAAAAGTATAACCCTCCTTTCCCCAGTTGTGCCTGCTTAGTCAAAATGTATATACATCTTGACCACTGAATGTAAGCATGAACCTCATCAAAACTTTCTGATTTACATGTTACACACTGATAGTGATTAGCAGTATTTTTGTGATTGTGTGTGTAAGCAAGTTGCTATAATATAAGAGCATATGCACACAGGTCTTTTGTCTAGTGTGAAGGTGGAATCATACATTTGTATTTGGATGTTTCTGTGCCCTCTTTCAACCCCCACCTGCCACCCCCCAAAAACACTATTACTGACTCAATCTTCCTGTGGGGAAACAAACTTTATAAAATTCTCCATAACCCACCAAGCAGAACCTATTTTCCTCCCAATGCAATTAACTGCACCAACATTTACAATAATATGATTACAGCCACTTTGGAATAAGTCTGAGAGGGTGGGAAAACGAATATTAGGTATCAGCAAGGGGTTGATCGTGATGTTCGTATTTTCAGGAGACTTGCATTTTCTTTGAGCAAATAAAGAGCCACTAAATTCTCCTTAGGCAGTAAAACTCAATGCAGTGGAACCACGATAACAAACACACCAGCCACTTCGCCTTTCTCACCAGACTTTCTTTTTTTTTCTTCTTTGCTCTCAATCCGGGTTCTTCTCTCTTCCCACCTCCCTCAATTAATTAAGCCTTTCACGGGCATGTAATTAGGAACATTACCAAGTCATAAAATTGCCACCAGCCTCTAAATTATGTGCTGGCCCACAGCAATTTGTTAGTAATTCCTTTCTTGAAGATATTGACACAGTGAGGCCCAAAACATCAGGTGCCCACTGTGCCTTTCCACCTTGCATCCAGCAGAATTATTGCTGATGGTAAAGGTGATTGTTTCAAAAACGTGATCAGAAACATGGCAGGATTTTCTTGCCACAACATGGCATGGTTAAAAAAAAAAAGCTCTACAAATGCTCTAAAAACCAGCATAGCTTGTTATGCTTCAGCAAATGTTGTGTTTTCAATTGTGGTCCCCAACATGGGAAGGCTTTTTCACTAGCTTAACCAGCAAGACTTCTTAGAGGGATCCTGTTCTTACATTGAAAACCTGTAAACATACATTATAAATAGAGATTTTCAGACCTGGAAAAGTCAAGGAAATTAGTTATATTCAAAAAGTAATGTACAAGTCATAGGAATTTCTATGAAGATGCAATTTTTCTAGTTATGCTCAATTACTCTTAGTGAGTGAAATGGAGGATTACCAGACTGATTCAAGCTGACAGAAAGGCTACAGAAACTCAGATTACCAATCTGTACAATTGTAGAGAGTAGAATAGCATCTCAGAATGCACAACACGTCAAATCATGATGTGGAATGGCTACAAAAGCAGAAAACCATGTTGGGCACTTTATTAGGACCATAATGTTCCTAATATAGTGCTCAGTAAGTGTATATGAAATAAAATATATAGAAGCCTTAGCGAAGTGAAATGATGTTCACAGAGCAAACTAACAAGGAACTATGCTTCCCGGTCTGTTGCTCACTTCAACGTTGTGTTGAAGAAGCGACACTAGGGGTCTCTTTTGAGCGCCAAATATATCGCTGATCTATGAAAAAAGACCAATGAGAAGTTGGCGGACAGAATTTGCATGTCCCGCCCCCGGATATATGGGTATAAAGGTGGGGAAATGCGTCTGTTTCGTTCAGAAATTTTCTTCGAAGCCGATGGTCTTGCATGCAGTGAGCTGCGAGTCACACACATCTGTTCCTCTTACCTCTAGTCGATCTGCTGTTGGATCTCACATCAGCGGCTTTCTCCTTCTCTGCACAGCAGTGCAGTTTGCCCCTGGGCGCTTCGACAGCGCAAACTTAAAAGAGTTTAAAAGAGTGATTTTCTCTAAATGAGTATTTTCCTCTAAAAGAGCAATACACAGCGGTCTTGAACGTCCTTTTCAGGATGCGTCTTTATAAAGATGCCATTTCCACCCATGTGTAGTTTCTGGATGCGGTTGAGTGCTCTCCGCTTCAGACGGCCACAGGCGCTGTCTCGTGTGTCTGGGCTGCGATCACACCGAGTCAGCATTTGTGGATGGTTCATGTTCTCACTGTGACCACGTTGCGGTCGCGGCTTTCCTTCAACCGAAGGAACGCCACTTCAGCCGCCCCCCGTGTCGCTCCTTCTTCCCACAGGATTGAGGATGACGCGGCTGGCGATGGAGGCGATCTGGGGGTGGCAGCTGTCTCAGTTTCGCCGGGAAGGTCCCCGCGAACGTCCCGCCCCCCAGCATGCTCGTTGACTTCTGTCCGGGCTCGAGGTAACAGCGGCTCGCCTCACAGCCAGCCTGCCTATCCTCTAGAGCGTTCCGGCATCTGACACGGATGACTCTTCTGGGCTGCCGCCTTCGGGCCAGCACGCCCAGGCTGAGGCTGACGCCCAGATGTCTGACATGCTTGCCCGGGCCGCCACCAGCGTGGGGCTGGACTGGAACCCTCCGTCCTCCCCACAGCCATCGCGGTTGGATGATTGGTTCCTGGTCTGCGTGCTGCTCACAGTTACGCCCCCCCCCAGGTCCCTTTTTTCCCAGAGGTGCATGATTAGCTGACGACTGCATGGAGAGCACCCCTCTCTGCTCGTCACAAAGCCCCTCGCTCATCCCCTCTCACTACCCTCGACAGCGGAGTGGCCCACGGGTATACGGCGATTCCCCAGGTGGATAGGGTGGTTTCGTTCCAGCTATGCCCCGAGAACGCCGCCACATGGCGGGGTCACTCTGTGCTCCCCTTCAAGGCCTGTAGGACAATGTCGCCATTGACCGCCAAAGCCGACAGCGCCACCGGACAGGCCGCTTCCGCCCTGCATGACATGGCCCTCCTGCAAGTCCACCAGGCCAAGGCACTTAAAGATCTGTGCGAGGGTAGTCCTGATCCCGACGTGCTGCAGGAACTGCGCTCAGCAACCGACCTCGCCCTCAGGGCCACGAAGGCCACAGCGCAGTCCCTCGGGCAGGCGATGGCCACTCTCGTGGTTCAGGAACGTCATCGGTGGCTGAACTTGGTCGAGATGCGTGAGACGGACAAATGCAATTTGCAATGTGCAATCTGCACACAACTTGCACACAATTCGCGATGCTGTTTGCAAATGTTCATTGGAAATATGGTTTCGGAAAACGCCAAATCGTTGAATTATGTTGGCAACAATGGAATTTGCAACCATAGTTGAATAACGATGGTTTTGGGAACCCCTGGTTGACCAGTTTCATCAGCTAGACCAGTACAAAACCCACATAAACTTGCTTTGATCAGAATGGAAATTGTTAGCATGCTGGTTAAGCTGGTCCTTTCAGCAGAAAAAAAAAAACCTCACATATGTATTTATACTTTTGGGGGTTTGTTTTGGTTGGCTAATCTAAAAAGGATGGATCTAGGAAAATCTCATTACATTTATTCTAAATTGCATTTTAAGATTCAGCGTTCTTACGTTTGTAGTCATCACTGATTCACCAGAGAAATGAAGGGCATGGCAATTTGGACGACATAAGTCAAATTTGTTTTATCTGTGCAGTGACTCTTTCAATTTCATGTCTCTGGTAAACAACCTTTTCCAATGAGGCTTGAGAACCGGAGGACAATGAGCATCCCCATTGTGCCTCTTGCTCATAAAGGATTACAGAGTGAAGAAAGTGACAAATCCAAGCCTCATTCTCTGTCTGTTGATCCCGGCTTCCACCACATTGACCATAGACACTGAAAGAGGCAGATCAGGGAGACATGAAAAAAATCTGGAATGGTATTGAGTTTGTTTGAGCTGAACATGGCATACAAAGGTTAAAGGTATCAGTAGTGTAAAGCGCTGGGGTGATTGTAACACAAGAACGTAATCATAGGCTCTATCAGCTGAGCCATCCCTGACCCTGTCATAACCATATTCCATTGTTTCTGTTTACTGGCCAGGAGAGGAAAGCAAGATGAGAAAATAACCCAAAGGCTGGCAGTATTGATTCCTGTCCTCTCATTTTGAAACCAGATATTGATTTTCTTTCTTTTTTTAAATAGGAAAAAGTTCATTGTTCAAATGAAAGAGATTTCTTGTGGGATTTGGCAAGAGAAGAGCTGAAATGAACATCCTTTGGAACATAGTCTCTTGCGGATTTGGTTCAGGAGCTGGTAATTGAATTCAGCAAATGGGCTCTTGCATTTGGTGGGAGAGTTTTTGGGCCAGAGACAGTAAATGGCTATCCTTGCCTATCTGTCAAAGAGGATTAATTATTTTTCCTCTCATCTTATTTAGCCTTAATATCATTGATTTTTGTTCACTACTGTATTAGTCAAGATTGCTCCTGAATGATGGCTCAAATGATGTGACTTAGTAATGATTGTGACATCACAGTGTGCGTTACCTGATCATGGTGACTGCCTCCCATCACTGTCTCTTGATTAACCCACTGACATTCGCCGGCAGAACCTGCATCTATTTCACATTCAGGGGGCGTTCACTCATCTCCCACTCAATTTGCAATTAAGACAAAATTTAGACCACTGAAGCCTGAAGGCAAGTGGGTGTCCTCCAGGCATGTTGCTTAGCAACTGTCATAGAGTAGGGCCTGGCACCTGTGCAGCAGGGGGCAGCGGGGAGAAGAAGTGGGGGACGGGGTAAAGCCTCTGTCGTGGATGTGTCTGAGAGGCTGAGATATAGGAGTCGGACTCAGGGCACATGGAGAGAGGAAAGCTTATCTGAGCCAGGCATGGTTGAGTAGTAGCAGACAGACACTGCTCCCGGGTTGGAACCCACCCCTCCTCGAGGCAGATCAGGTCAGGGCCAAAGGGGACTGTAGCCCTGGCCCTGGTACGTTAGATGACACAAGCAACACTGTTATCCCCCCAATCTCCTGGGAGCTGTATCAGTGTGAACGTGCAATGTGCAGGGAGAGGGACAGGGGGCACTGATGCTATCACTGTCTTTGACTCTGAGTGTTGAGTCCTGGGGGACAGCCTGGCCAGGGCTGATCAAGCCCTCCTTAGACTCTAAAGAGAAGAAAGATAATTTGCAGACAGTGCCCCCCATTGCTAAAGGGCGTTTTTCACCTGATGGAGTTAAATTATCACACAAGTTCTCACATATCAGCTGTTTTCTAGTATTATAAAGCGGTTTTGTTTATGGATGAACATGCAGCGTGATCTCATTTATATTACAGTGGCAGATGTTGCTCTTAAAAAGTGGGGGCGCACAAACTATTGTTGTTGGCAGTGTTCGAACTGAGAGGGGACTGGGGTGGTTTGGACCCCCCCATAAGGCCAAAAAGTAAAACAATTAAACTTGGGGTGACTAATCAAAACAAGAATACAGGAAACATAAAACTAGTTGTTTTTTCTCTCAAATGATTGCAGTGACACAATGCAACATTGTCCATTTTCTTTCCCATTTTTCATTAATAATCCAAATTATATTTTTTATTGTATTGTATTATGTATTGACAGCATCAACACTTTTACATATGTACAGTTTCAGAGATGTAAAAAAAAATTGAATCCTCATGAAATTCCTGTAATCTTTCTGAGAATACCGCTGCAGGGGAACAAGTTTAATACTATGTCTGAAAAAATACACTTTTAATTGCATATTTATGTATAAATTAAATCAGAATGAGAAACAAGAAAGTATAACTAAATGCATTCATTGTTTGGCTGAATTTAAATATAATCAAAGCTTAACAACTTTGAAATATAATTAAAAAAACATGAAAGTAATAGTGTTACATTAACATGTATTTCACTCATTTCCTTATGTGTGAGTTGTCACAATTATTCAGAAACTTCTGATTATTTGAACCCCAAATGATTCATAAACATTTGCAGGTCTTTAAATATATTCAAATGTACGAATGCATGAGTTTACATTTTAGAGGCTTTCTATATGTTGATATTGTATGTTTAATGTTTCAGTGTCTATGCAAATGTACAAAATTGTGTGATAGAACAATACTGTACCTACAGATACTTATGAGATCATTTTGAAACTTGTAGCTGTTAAAAGCACAGTTTATCTAAAAATTATGTTGTCATTTACCCATTTGACTTACTGTTTACACTTTGTTAGTCTCAGTCACCACACACCTTTATTGCACCATTTTTTTCAAATAATGAATGTGAATGGTGAATGAGACTGCAATCATATTTGGGTGAGTCCCTTTAATATAGTAGTTATGTTTTATGGCCTATACGGTGTAACAATCAATCGACCGGGATATATCGATATAGAATTTTTTTTAAGATGTACCTTTGGTTTAATACTCTCATGTCAGCCATGTCCATGCGCATTTCCATCAGGCGATGAAGCAACCTTATCACATTCATTTGACTTTAAAAGCACTAAATATGCTTTTCATGTGGGACACGGATGTACGCGGGGTCTTTGAAGCCAAACTGCGCACTGCTATCCGTGCGACATACCATGCGTAAACCGGACTTCCAGCGAAATGCGAGCCCCATTGACAGGATCCGTGCGAAACCGGACACTCCTTATAATGTGACCTCTTGTGACAAACGCAGAGCTGCTCACATGCGCGATTAATTCGAGCTTCCATCAATATCAGTGCGCATGCATCTCATTTGAATTTTACATGAGAATTTGCTATTTTAAAGTATCATGGAGAAGTTCAACCATGTGAAACATCTTAACAACATTCTAAAAAGCACTAACGAGGGAAACAGAAACACCTGCTCAGCGCCAGCATCAGTTATACGACTTTACACATTACATATCAACACATTTACTAACATTTAACCCCTGTTAACTGTAAAAGAATATTTCATTACAACAGTGGAAGTTTTAGCCAAGATAACCACGGATAGCAAGGAGAGTTGGAAACAAGTCATGGGTATGTAAATATTTTGAATTGGACTAAAATGAAAAATATGCTTTTAAAAAAAATATATATATGTATTTTTTTTAATATTATTTATCTTTTCATTTTTTTTTTTTTTTTTTTACATTCGAAGTACCTTATTTTGATGTGGATGTCCCAATATGTATATAGAGAGCTGAATTAAATAATCAAATTATATTTTGGTTGCACTTGAGGGCAAAAAAAACCCCAGAAAATTGTATTGATTGTTTATAATAGAAATATTGCAAGATTAAGGCATAGTTGTTGTTTATACTGTTTTATACTGTCCTGTGGCATTGTCTGGGACAACTGTAATTGGCACAGGAGATGAGAGCTCTGATCCTCACATCATATTGTCCTGACAGGGAGGTTGACTTCAGGCCACTGGCCTTAATTTCCTTCATGTCTCTCTGCTTCGCTCCACTACCTGTACACATTTCCGCTATGGCCCAGGAGCGACACCTAGACACAGAGCAAGAGGAAACGAGGAAGACAGAGACATTGAAAGCTTATAGATGTGCCATTGATCTTTTAAAAGTTGCTTGTGTAATTTAGATTATAGTAATGTGAACCTGGGCAAGTAAAGTCTAACGTGTTGATTGAGTGTTTGTGATCATGGTGCTCTGCATGTTCATTTGTAATAGCATGGGCAATGACAGACAAATTAAAAACACCTCCAGGTGGTATGGATCCTCATTTCTACCTCACGCCTTTGCAGATTCATTAGGTCACACTTCAGACAAGCTCTCCGGAATATGCTTTTTATTGTGGCCCTTCAAAAAATGGCACTGTTTGGAATAGTTTGCAAGCTGTCGTAACACAAACTGTTTTCGCTCGGCACACATCAGCCAATGTGTTTGCATGTGCTTGGATGCTGGGAACAGCAAATTGAATGAGCAAATAGCCATATTACCACACAGTGGGGAGAGTCATGTTGTATTCAGCAAACAATGGAGAGAGTTCGCAATGGTCCTCATGTGGAGAAGCACACGCATTATGAACACTTGGAGATGTGAAAAGCAGAGATCCAGATTGAAAAAACACAGATTGAAGAACAAATATCGACGGAGGAATCCACTGCTGTCAAGTGGCGATGCGAAGAACCATTAAAGCCCCAATGAGGAACTGTGGTCAAGTTATGAGCATTGTGCAATGATGGTTTAGTGGCAGGGAAAATGATAGCGAAATGATAATGTCAAAGTTGTGAGTAGGCAAGGGGGCAAAAATAGGGATAATAGTGTACAGTGGCAAGAAAAGTATGTGAACCCTTTGGAAATACCTGCATTAATGTATAAATATGTCTCAAAATCTGGTTTTAAAATATAAATTACAATAATGAGCAAATACAATCTCTTTAACTAATAATAAAAATTATTGTATTGTTCTTGTACACATTGAATACATAATTCAAACATTCACAGTGTAAGTTGGAATAAGTATGTGAACCCCTAGGCTAGTGACGTCAACAAAAGCTAATTAGAGTATAATTTGAGGAGTTGGCAAACCTGGTATCCAGTTAATGAAATGAGATTGGAGGTGTGGGTTAGAGCTACTTTGACTTATAAAAAGCACTCAAGCATTTTGAGTTTTCTCTTCACAAGAAGCATCTGCTTAAGTGGACCATGCCTCACAAAAAAGAGATACTTTGTAAGTCCATATGTGATGAGGAGGAGGGTGGGGTCTGGCCATGACTATGCACGCCCTGCCCCCAATCGCATTGGGATGCGGCAGTTCGAGAGAGAGAGAGAGAGAGCCAAACGTAGCTGCTGTGTGTGTATTTGTGTTTGTGTCTTTTTTGTTTAATTAAATATTATCTTGACTGTTCCGCCGGTTCCCGCCTCCTCCTTTCCTATTTTAACCTTGTTACATTGCTACCGATGCCCGGGAAGGTGGAGGGATGCGCTGTCGTGGAGTCCTCGCCACTGCCATCCACCCAAAGGAGCAGCCGCGGTTTGTCTGCTGGGGGACGGAGGAGTCACTGCCAGCCACCTAGATGCAGAGGAACGTCCGCCGTCCACGAGGGGAGTAGGGGCTCGCTTCCGGCTGCCTGGAGGAGGAGGGCAAGGAGAGGGATAAGTGCAGCAGGATGTGGCAGTTCGAGCGAGAGAGACACATTCAGCCAGTGTATGTGTATTTGTTTATGTCTTTTTGTTTAAATTAAATATTATTTTGACTGTTCAGCCTGTTCCTGCCTCTTCCTTTCCCATTTATGTTTTACATTTTTGTATTTTTGCTACTATATATATATATATATACATATATATATATGTATATATATATATATAAAAATCGCAGAACAGTGAAAAGTGTGGCTCTATTCAATGGTAAGTGCTGTATATACACACCAAGAAAGTTGTTCCTTGTGGTTGCATTTTTACATGTTTAACAAGACAGTTAGTCATTTTCACCGTTTTTTATACTACGTCATCTATTTCAGGTCAACGGGACAACCCACGTTCTTGAATGAAATTAATTTCCGGGAATGGATTTATATTACACATCTTCATACCTAAAGGATATATTTTATTAACTACTGTACATGCAGTACATACTCTGACTTTACGTGATTTTGGATGCAGCTAATGACTCCATTTGATTAGTTCGGTCAGTACACATCGGTCGTACAATCATATACAAATGTATTGATAGCATCTAAAACTTTACATATGTACAGATTTGGAGTAGCAAATAAGTTGTGAGAAGGCCAGGTGGCAGAAAGAGGAATATGTTTGGAAAACAACTTGTAAGGCAGGGCATGCATGGTTGATATCCGAAAGTAATGTTGATTAAAGAACAATGACTTCATTTAACTGGTTTGTAAGTACACATCGTTCACAAGATAGTGAGTTTTAAAGGTTTAGGGACAGGCTTCAGCAAGCGCGACCAGTTCCCCCTATGCTTAGCTCTCCGTGTCTTAATGCACAGTGGTCGATATGCCCCAGTGTGGATGTCAATGCCACTGAAAGTCATAGCAGAAAAGTCACTGTTGATTATGATATAATTCTGCTTGCCACAGTTTTATAAAGCCACCCCAGCAATGCCCTTCTAGCCGCTGTGGCCAAGCTGGGCCACGCAATGTGTATTAGAAAGTCCTCAATTTCACACATGCTTACTCTTGAGTGAGTTTCGCATAAAAGGATTAGGAGGGAGGAAGTGCGAGGGAAATGGGATGTTAGACACCCTGCTTAATGGACTGACAGGGCCCGGGCCAGTGTCCTCTCAATCCCCCCCCCCCACATGTCTGCTCCAGTGCACTGACACTCTAATCCATGCTGCTCACTCTCCATGTACATCCTGGGTAGACTCTAGGAACAGAGGGAGGAGGGAAGACAAGGGTGGAGGGGCAAAGATATTTGTTAAACTCTCTACAAACACTGCCAGTGCCACAAGGTTTATCCTTTTTTTTTTTTTGGAGCCTCCATGAATTTCCGTTCAGACCGAACGTGTTGTAACTCTGCTTACAAGTTGATGTTCTTGTTAACAAAAACTTCCATGCAGTGCATGCTTACATAGAAAACAATAATAATAATAATAAAAAAACAGCGGAAAATTCAAGCAGTGCAAAATGCAAATAAATATGTGGGTTACCCTTCGGTTTAAACAGCCTTTATGAGCCTTCCATCCCCCCATTATTTAGACTACTATCCACTTTTTTTGTTTGTTTTAGCTTCTGATGTTTATTGCTCTCAGAGGTAGGGAGGTTCCCTCCAGATCAATGGAGGATCCCTATCTCAGAAGGATAAACATACAAACGAGCGAGAGGATTTTGGTGGCTGAGCAAGGGAATGCTTGAATAGCCGCTCGTTCAGATTCTCGACGAGGGCTTTGATGAATGTGTTTTCTCCTGATAAAGAGAGCCATGTCTGGGAACTTCATAGTTGGGAGGCTGCCTCAGCTGTGCTCATAGACTTCTCCCGGGCACTGAGCTGTGGGATATGTCCTGGGAAAGGATCCGGATGAAGAACTCCTGGGATAAATGTGAGTGTGAGACGACCCGCTCAGAGTCGCTGGGGCATCAACACCGTGTCCCTCCCGCTACACCTCCCTTCCTAGCCTTCCTAAATCTTCCTCTCCCTGCTTGACTCGCTTCCTCTCGCTTCACCTTTTTCTCATCTTCCTTCTCTGTCATTTCCATCTTCCTTTCCTCCTCTTCTTCCACTTTTTGCTGCTCTGATGTGGAGGGAGGTTAATCATGGCAAGGGGTCTTGACAAATTGTCTCCACAGCCCTGTTGAGATTGAGCCACCTGTGTCCCTCAGTGTGAACCCACTGACATGAACACAAACAGACACACAAGCACACACACAAACATTTTAGAAAACAGTTACAAAAATGGTGATTGTAATTTGATCATTGAAATTGATACCAATTGCATTTGTGTGAGTTTAATGTTTTTTACCTTTAGCTCAAAAAAATTTGACATGATTGTTTTTAAATACAGTATTCCTAAAGTATCAATACACAAACACACAAAAAGCAGTGACTGGAAAAATTAAAAAAAATATTATTTTTATTTTACAAAGTATTATTTATTATAAATAAATAAATAATAAGGTGCCTGCTTTGCTAATAAAATAATAAGTGTACAATATACATGAATATGAATTACAATAAAATAGAATAATAATATCATCTATAGCTAATATATGGTAGGAAAGAGAAATATAGGTTGTACATTTTAAATTATTGTGTCAACTATTTCTTTTATAATGGCATCGCTCATGTGGTGTCCTCTTATATTACAAGAATGTCCCATGGCATTTATATCAAACTTGATATCATAAATCCATTGCCACTGCTCAGAAAATGTAACCTGAGATAGATTCAGTTGCCAAACAATCATCTATATTTAATTAAAGTCTTAATAATTGTCACTGAGCACTAGTTAACTTTTGATAAAAGGGTCCTTAGGAAGATAATTTACTTGTAATTATCTTTTTCTGCTAAATCACATTGCATGGGACCCAAATAGTAATTTTTAAACAAACTGCACAATTTTTCATCAACAGTTTTACAATTTGGTAATTAACTTATCCTCTTATTAGATAATTGGTCACTTAATAAAAAGTCTTTATAAATGCCAATTAACAACAGGAGCAGCTGGGCCTTTAAAAGTTTATTATTGACGATGGGAACTTGTTTGGTGCCTTCCTGGAAAGGCCTGAATTTCACAGGGAACATTCCAGAATTGTCATGGCTCAGCATGTGTCTGTTTATAACGTGGTATCTCCTGATGTAGATAGGACTGATGTAGATAGGAGATAGGAATTATATGATAAGCGGACTCTTTTAATGTGATTTTTCATGCAGTTACACACTGTATTCAATTTAGATCTCTAGATTATGTGCCTATTTTTTTTTTTTTAAATAGGTTCATAAATTGTGCAAGCAGTCAATTTCACCCAGCCACTATTTACATGTTGCATTCTTTTCATAGGTGTGTTTCGTATGTTTCATAAAATGCACAGTGATCTGGCAACTAGGCATTAAGTTTAATTAAATGTGAGCATTTAGAAGAGGAATTTGTGACATATTTGGTCTCACAGTAATCTAGGTCAAAAGGGTTTGTAATGGAGTGGTGGTGGTGTAATGGTCTAAGCACATAACTGGTAATCTGGTAATCAGAAGGACACTGGTTCGAACCCCACGGCCACCACCATTGTGTTCTTGAGCAAGGCACTCCAGGTTTCTCCGGGGGGGGATTGTCCCTGTAACAAAGGCTCTGTAAGTCGCTTTGGATAAAAGTGTCTGCCAACTGCATAAATGTAAATGTAATGGGACTAGGGAGAGTTCTGTTGTCAGGGGCTAGTCCATCTCCATGGAACCGGCCCTCCATGAAACACTGTCTGTGTACTGGACAAATGTAAGTTTATAAACACAGTCTTGCAGGAGAAAACTTAATACATTTTTATCTCAGCCAGTCAAAATTTTGGAGACACCTATTCATTATTTACTATAACAACATTTTAGAATACTTGCATCAAAAAAAAAAAAAAAAAAAAAATATATATATGTATGGGGAAAATAAGGTGACGAAAAGAAAAAAAATTAAATAAATGAAATCAAATTAAAATCTCATATTTTAGCTTAATTCATCAAATTGTTTATTTATATATTTAAAATGTTTTTTAGGCAATTCTTTTATTTCTAGGTGCAATTTACACTCACTTAACACTTTATTAGGAACATCTGTGCACCTACTTATTAATGCTTTCAACTAATAAGCCAGTCCTGTGGCAGTAGTGCAGTACATAAAATCATACAGATACAGGTGAGGAGCTTCAGTTAATGTTCACATCAACCATCAGTATGGGGAAAAATGTGATCTCTGTGACTTCGACTGTGACATGATTGTTGGTGCCAGACGTGCTGGTTTGAGTATTTCTGTGACTGCTGATATCCTGGGATTTTCACGCACAACGGTCTCTAGAGTTTATTCAGAATGGTGCCAAAACAAATAAACATCCAGTGAACGGCGGTTCTGTGGATGGAAACGCCTGATGAAAGAGGTCAACAGAGTATGGCCAGACTGGTTTGAGCTGACATAATGGCTACGATAACTCAGATAACCCCTCTGTATAATTATAGTGAGCAGAATAGCATCTCAGAATGCACAACATGTCGAACCTTGGTGTGGATTGGCCACATCAGCACTTTATTAGGACCAAAGTGTTCCTAATAGAAGTTCTCAGTGAGTGTGTATTTGTCTACAAAGCTAATTTGAAGCATTTAAACATTAGCCTTTTGATAACAATATTTTTAAGATCATAAGAAACATACCTGTATATTCAGTCAAGTCTGTCCAAACTGCTTACTGGTATTGTATGATCTGCACTGTGGCTCCTGGGGACAGTTTATTTCATATCCTACCGCATAGGTTAGAGTTTGCAATGCAATAACTAAATAGTTAATAAGCAATACATATGATAGGTCATGTTGTTTTTGTTCTGAGTGTGTTGCACTGTTTGGAGTGTGCGTTTGCTGTGGTATGTCTGCCAGCCCTTCCTGCACATGGCAGAGCTGGATTAATGAAGAATTCCAGCTGCCAAGCAGAGCCGCACCGCTTGGACAGTAGGCATTTTTCATCCTGTAATGTGTGCATGGGTCATTAATTGCGGTTTGCCATGGGTCCAACAGGATTGTCATTTGGGTATACCACATCTATTCATCTGCTCTCTCCCTATCACTGTACACCTCCCCTGGGTCTGTCCATGCTTGCTGTGGCCTGCATCACCAAAGATCCCTGGGGGAAAATTGGGTGGGGTTCCTTGTTCTGATAAGAAATTAGTCCTGTAATCTACTTTATTTTTCTTAAGGATTCACTTCACATTTTTGGGGCCATGTGTGTTAATTTTTTATTTGTATTTATTTATTTATTGTATGTGGGTTGTTGACATGGAAAAGTTGATTTCCTGTGATATGACATGCAATACTCCATCTGAAACTATTTTAAACAGCATTTGGCTAATAGTTTAATAACATTGATTAAGAGACTACATTGAATATTTGTACTTAAAAAAAATGACATGTTGCACCTCAGGACCATTTTGTATTAACTGATGGTGATTAAAAGTGTTAAACTCCATGGACATGTTGCGTGTCGCTGCCTGTTTCAACTTTAAAGTCAGCTTTAAAGTCACTTCAGATGTTCAGTGTTTATGTTTCTACACAGGGGAAGAGTGTTCTGTCTGTAAGAGTATTATCAGCTTGTGTAGGACTAACCCTGAGGCACATGTTGCTTGCCTGAAGCGGGCTGCTCTCCCAGCTTTATCAGTGTGCCTTATTGATTGGGGTGTGTACATAGGTGGGAGACGCTGAAAAGAGTGGCTGCTCTCCTCTATCTTGGCTCTGAATGAGGCCCCACAGTGGGAGGGAAGGAGTCTCTATTGGTGTGATGTGTTTTGTCAGAAGCATCTGTTTGGTCACAGGACGTGGCATAATCCTCGACCTTGAGCGCACCAGTCGAGACTGAGCAGAGTGCTCAGCTGTGGCCCTGCGTGGGCCCATTAACACCTCTCACACACAGACTCGGGACCTGCACTGACATCAGAGCCCACACACCTCTCTCTACAGCACCACAGGCCTCTGTACTTTTTAGACCACAGTTTGGCAGAGCTGTTCCTTTCAGATTTGGCTTCATTTATACTCTGCAGTTCTGTTTTTTTTTTTAGTTGAATGTAACAGTTATGTAACAGTGTCTTATTTATAAATGTATACTTTTTAATTTCCCAGGACCCCCAGTGGTCTGCAAGGGGGTGTTAGGGGGTCCAGGGGAAATTAAAAAGTATACATTTATAAATAAGACACTGTTACATAACTGTTACATTCAACTTTCTAAAGACTAATTGGAAATTGTTAGATTAATCATGATTATTTTAGTATATTGAGCGCCATAATATTTACCCCTAAGAAAAATATCTACATATAGGTTTGTGATGAAAAATATGTCTTGAACATTTAGCTTGCTCACTACTGGGGGTTGTAAGGCCATATCCTCAGTAAAGCTGCTTTGGAGAAATATTTATTGTGCACAAGCTATACAAATACACTTAAATTATAATATTGAACTTTTTATATTTTACAGATAATATTTTTATAATTTCTTTTGGCTTTAGTAGATTTATGTATTTCAATTTAAAAAAAAAATTGCATCAAATTGAATTGTGTAAACTTAAGCTAAATTGAATAAATACAATTTAAAGTTTTATAATTTAAGTTTGTTAAAGATAACTCAATTTATTACAAAATGTGTTATGAAATTGAAATTTGTAAGTCTTAGAAAGTTTTTTTTTTTTTGAGGGTATAATGACAATATGAAAGTCAATTAATTAATTTTGCTAACACGGTATCTTGATAATATCACACTTGCCATGTATCTCACTGTAAATTGGGCCTTTATACAAAAAATAAAAATCTGCCTTTATATTTTAGGAAAAAGTGGTCCCTTGCAAGTGTAAGAGCTGGTTTAAATCATCTTTCAAGAATAAAATGAATATGCAATGGCTGGATGGTTGTAATTGTTCTAATATTGTCCAAATGATGATGGAGCACATTAATAATGAACCACAAATTGTTATAACAGTGTAATAAATCGTTTATACATGTGTAAATATGCCTCACACATCTCTGGGAGCTGTTCTAACTTGCATGGGTATAGTGGGTAAGGGAAGCAGTGATCAGTGCTTCTGAGGGTGGGTGATTAGAGGGGGAGATGGCAGTGCTTAGATCACCGTTAAAAGAGATGCAGCGAACATCTGCAGAGCCATCTTCTCAGGGTCATCTCACTCCAACTCAACGAGCCCATCCCCACTGTGGCTAATTAAACAAATTGCTGCAAAAAGAGCATTTTATTCGTATTTACCAGTTGCTCGCAGTCCATCGCCATAAATTCTCCTTGAGGCACGCTGGAAAACAAATTGGCACATTAACTTGTGAATGGCTAAAGAGGCACTCTGGCTGCGCCTCAGGGGCTGCTGGGTATCAAAGTGTCTGCCGTTTTGAGCAATCTGTCTGCTTTATCATTCAGTGTGACAGTGGGGCTGAGAGAGCCAGGCTTGCCACAGGGGCTGTGCATGAGGAAGAGCATTAGCTCGCTTTCCCTTGGCAGGCCCAAGCTGTTTGCCATTGTATCCCAGAGAGCCCTGTCTATTTATCTGTTATTACATTGGAATTGGCAGATCAAAAGCAGGGGGCCCTTCTGCCACAACCACGTTGGCTGGATTTCTCTGTCTTTCTCCTTCTTTGTCATTTTGGTGTCTTTCTCTGTGTTCATCTCCCCCCAACCTCTCTCATTCCCTTTACATCATCCAGCACCTGCTACATCTCTCTCTCTCTCTCTCTCTCTCTCTCTCCTCTCCCTCTCCTCCCCTTCTGTACTTGCATGCTCCTTGCATGCTCCCTTCCTCTTTCCATTCCTTTCCATACCTCTGACAGCTACTAAACTACTAATTGTAAAGGATCTCTTGACTATATTTAAAATTTTGAGTAATTTGTAGCTTGGGAAGTAGCTTCCCCAATACTGCTGAAATAGTAGTACAAACGTGATCAACTGAACACAAGACTCAAAACTGCCAAATAAATTAAAATCATTATCAGGATTGAATCTATATTAGGCTATATTCAATGCAAACTTGCTACATATTATGCCTCTAAACAGGTAATCCATTATTTTCATGCAAGAATAACTTGAACACCCTAAAATAACTTATTAACAGTAAAGTTTTATGGTGGGTATCAATAGCTGTTTACTAGAATTACTACATTCCATAAGAACAGATGATGCAGCGTGGACTCAGACCAGTGAGGCTGCACACTGCTTCTTCCCCCTCCCCCCAAACACTTCTCTTTATTTCTCTGTCTCTCAGTTCATCTCTGCAGTATGGCTGTCTCCTCTGCCAGCCCTGCTGGCCCATCAAAGGGCTATTTTCCACACCCGCAGTCCAGGAGGCTCAGAGCTAAAAGAGAAAGAGAAGAGCCTGTGCTGTCGCAAGGGACATGTGGGAGGCGGGAGGCGGGCCTTGGGCACTAGAGTGCCAGGATCTCAACTGTGGGACACTGGGCATGGGCCAGTCAGTCAGTGAACTGAAAATAGTCATGCCCTGACACTCTCACAGTGCTGGACAAGCTGAGAGGGCCAGATACAGCCAATGTATGACAGCAAAAAAAACTGGCTTAAGTTTTGTCTCAAATGATACTATACATGTACTTTCACTATAAACTATATGAACTCTGTCATCTAGTGTATCAATTTCCCAAGGGTAGCATTGTCTAAAAGTCATTTTACAATTTTTTTTTGTATTCACTATTTTTCAGTAGAAAGAAATTATGTTTAAAACGCACATGATGTTTTTTTTGTTAGCTTTAGCCATTGTTAGTCAGGTGATGTACAATACTCTGTCCCTGCGTTCAAATACTGTCAGAGTACAGTATGTAGCTACTGTATTTGATTAAGGATGCCCTTCTAATAGTAGGTCTTCCAGATATTTCTGCTACTGTTCAATGAATACTGAGGATTCGGACATACTACTTCATTAACATACTGTTTTTGGCATATTATATAATAGGAAAGTTTCAAAAGAACATGATATGTTTATGCTAGCTTTGTGATCGTTAAACCTGGAATGCAAAAAGGGGGACAAATTGACCCGAAGGGATCTGATGTTTGAAAGATTTGATCAATTATAACATTTATTTCCTTGATCCTCCATGAAAGCTTTAAAAAATCTTGTATATATATATATATATACATATTCCTTTTTTTTTTATTTCTCCATATATGCTAAACAAGACATAACAAGGATTCTCAGATACAAACCAAGGGCAACTGACAGATACAAAGTAAAAAAAAAATGAATATCAAATGATAAATGAAATATATGGAAAGAAACAATATAATAAATTGCATATGGTGACACATGCTATCGACTGACATTATGAAATACAAACATGATTCTGTTTCAGGGTTTATGATTGTATGTTGAAATGTAACGGGGAATCAGGTCTGTCAATATTGGAAGAAAAGAGACCAAGTCTAACTGAAGGTTTCAGTTTTTTGTTTTAGAGATGCTATAAGTTTTTCCATATTGCAGTGCGTTGTTAGCAGATTAAGACAGAGGTTTATTTAAAGTTTTGTTCTGTCTTTCTAATTGAGTACAATTATTATTGTAATAATTTTTTTTTTGCTATAGTCAGTGCGATGAGTAAAAATGGTTCTAGGTGTTTAGATGGCTAGTGTACATAAGTCTCCAAGTAAAGCTACTTCGGGACACATTGGGATGCCGAGGCCAAGGATCTCCAATAGCCTGCTCATGACCTCAGACCAAAAGTGCTGAACTTGTTGGCAGAGCAAAAAAGCATGGAAATAGTCGTTGTCATAGGTTGGACCGTATGTACAGTACATTTGTTGTTATCTATATATCCAATCTGGTAGTTTATGAGTTGTGATATATGTTCTATGTATACATTTATACTGAATCAATTTAATTGTACTATTACAGGACATGGAATATATAGTATTGCAGAATGTTTGCCAGTTGATGTTGTGATCTTTACATCAATATTACGTCAATATCGGTGATCCATTTTTGAATGGGAACTGCTATTGACTTATCTGTGGACCAATGTCATTTTCATATTTCTTGGTGAGAGTTTCAGAAAAAAAAAATGCTAAATGTGGGGCAAAAATACCCATATGCATTTCCTATGGAATTCTGACTTAGTTTTTCAATATTTAAAAAATGTATGACAGATACATTTTGAAGCTCTGACAATCAGATATTTTAAGTCAGCTAGCTAGAAAACTACTAGGGCTAATACTTAGATAGCTAGCACATTTTAGCAAGTTGTAGTTAGAAAAAACTAAAACTTAGAAAGTTTTGTCTGAAACTAATGTATTTTTTAAACTTTTGTAAAAATATGACAGATTTTGAAGCATAGACATTCAAATATTCTAAATCAGCTTGAAAGCAATCTATTAGCAAGTTAACTATTTGAATATTCCCGTAGATATAGCAGCAACACCCAAAATGACTTTGGAGTCAAAATCAGAGTACTCAGATGATAATGATCCAGACTAAAGACCAGGTTGTGCAGGTTGCCATTATGACAAAATATTGTTTAGTTGTGTGGTGTTTCCCCGCGACCCTGTACACAGGATAAGCGGTTGACGATGGATGGATGGATGGATGTGTGGTGTTTTAATGAGAAGTAATGTACTATACACTGTGTACTTATATTTTACACTTTGTTACTGGCCATATTGTGTATGAATTTTTGAAACAGTAAAATAGTCTAAAATGGAACTTTGTTTTGCATTCAAAATGTTCCGGTTAAATGTAAGTGCCATTTCACTTGATGTGTTTCTGCTAGCTTTATCCAACATTATCCAGCCAGAGTCCAACACTTTGTGTCTCAAATGAAGTACATATTCGTATTAGGGTTGCAGCGGTATATCAGTTTCACGGAATACCACAGTATGAAAATTGACGGTTTTCATGCCATGTACATTTGCTTATCTACGGTATTGAGAAAAAATGCATCCGGACGGAGAATCTCACCTGCGTGTGCGCATCTCCTTTCCTCATCGACTGCCTATCAGACTCCTCAACTTGCACCACACACACAGAAAATGTCAGAGAGAAGCGAGGCGAGGGGTTCTGACATAAGTGAGTGTGTGTGTGAGTTAAAGCAGTGTTTCTCAACTGGTGTGTCGTGACCCAAAAGTGGGTCGCAGGTCTATTCAGACTGGGTCGCGGACAGCAGGGAAAGAACAATGCCATGGTTCTCCCATTGAAGATATCAAAGTGAAAGCCTATTTAGGACTGCTGTGGCAGAATTAATGATAATCTCACAATCAGCTAAAGGCTTCTCATCTGCACTTTCACACAAGTGTAACGGAACCAGCTCGTGATCATGATCTGTGCTTCTCTCTGGCGCGTGTGTGCAACAACCGGGCCTCCCTCGATATTGCGGAGCACAGACCTCAAAACTGATATGACCAATTTCAATTCTAGTTAGACTTTTCTAGTTTAAAGCATTACGGAGGAAGTCAAGTCAAACCTCTCAAACAGTAGGCAGACCCGACATGCCAAACAGCACTGAGGAGGAAAAGAGCAACACTCTGCTATGTGCTAATAATTCTTTTCATTACACATCATCACCTTTCAAAATTTTTCACGATTTTACATGAGTAAAAGTAACTGTTATATTTTGACAAAATGTTATAGTTTCATATGAAATAATCTAAAGGTAGAATCTATTAGACCTCGTTTTATATCAACAGTGGCAGTTTTAGTTAAAGTTTCAAGATGTGTTTCAGCGAGTACTTATTTTTTTATAAATGCTATAATTTGTTATTATTATTAATATTATTTAATACTTGCTACACTGACCTAACCATGGGAATATACTGTGTGTTAATATAAAGAGGAAATACATTTGATCAAATAAAGAGTACATTTTAAAATGTGTCTGTATATTTTGTCTCTCTATATTTTATTATGCTATTTTAATCCAGTAATGATTTGTCACAAAGTAATTTACTACATTCAGCATGAAATAAACCATTGCAAGAGTGAAGGAAGCAGTAAACTCCCAGCTCGTACGTCTTCCCCATGGTGGATTGTGGGAAATGAACCATCATCGAGTGTACTTGAAATGTACGCTTGAAATTAGAGTGCAATGTGGGTAAGAATGAGTGAACAAAAATAGGGAACAAGTGGCTCACTCAGAATTCAGACACTCCAAGAAAATAGCGAAAACTTGAAATAGTGCACTATATAGTGAATGGGGTGTTTTCAGACACGAGTGTTCCAAGATCAGGGTTGGTGCCCTACGTAGGCTGCGTTCCCTGCATTTAGAGAGTGGCAGTACTGCTGTACTGAACTAATGATCTAAATATTTGCGACACTGAAAACTGTAACTACACTGAAATAAGAATCCACGCACTACTTTAAAAGCTATGAAATAGCAAAAGAAGGTATTATATTTCAGCATTATATAAAATTTCCTTGGACATTTTCACATTTTTAAGACTCTAAAAAATAATCCATAAGACTCTAGTGGTTAAATCAGTATCTTCAGAAGTGATGTGATAGGTGTGGACGAGAAACAGAGAAACAGATCACTTTCACATTCTTCTTGTGTTTTTGGTGATTCACATTCTTCTCTGCATATCGCCCCTGCCGTCTAGCAAAAACGGACAAATTTTGATCTGTTTCTCACGCACACCTATCATAACTTCTGAAGACATGGATTTAACCACTGGAGTCTTATGGATTACTTTTATACTGCCTTTACGTGCTTTTTGGAGCATCACAATTTTGGCCTACAGAGCTAAAAATATTCTTTTAAAAATCGGAATTTGTGTTCTGCAGAAGAACTCATCTGGGATGGCATGAGGGTGATTAAATTATGAGAGAATTTTAATTTTTGGGCAAACTATCTCTTTAAAGTGATAGCTCAGCCATAATTTAATATTCTGTCATAATTTCTATACCCTCATGTGTTCCAAACCAGTGTTAGGATTTTAATTATGTGGAACACAAAATATGTTAGACAGAATGTTAGGAACTGACAGTCTCAGTCACCATTCACTTTCAAAAAAAAAAAAAATATATATATAAACATTCACTGAAAGTAAATAGTGACTCAGGCAACATTCTGTCTAAAATCTCTATTGTGTTGCATGGAAGAAAGAAAGTTATACAGGTTTGGAACAACATGATGGTGAATGATGACAGAATTTCCATTAATAATAATCATAATTCTGTAGTGCATGTTCAATGTGTATTATGTACCTTTGTGTGTTTGTCTTTTTGTTTAGTTTTTCATTAAACTATTATTTTAATTGTCAAGCCAGTTCTTACCTCCTCCTTTCCATGAATCCCTTTACAAACACATTATAGTAAAACTTTTTTTACCATGTTTATAATTCAGTTTATTATTATAATTCTGTTAGCTTTCTTATTTATTCTATTTATTTTATTTCAAAAGGGAGATTTTTTACACATATTTCCATAAAATAAAATAACGGTTTCAAGTTTCAATTATAATAAAGCGATTGTTCAACCAAAAAATACCTTCTTTTTCACTCCTTTAAGATTCATTGTAACTGATAATAATAATTGTGTAATACCGCATACCGTGATACCCTGATATATTCTGAGATGGTTATCGTACTGTGAAAATCTCCGTTGCAACCCTAATTTGCATCAAGTGGGGTGATATTAAAGCATTCAACTCACATTTGTAAGGTGCTGTCTTCTCCACAGAAATTTCAAATCTGCAATCTTGACAATATTTTTGTCAGGCAAGCATTGTAGACTTATATCGCCTCCATTTCTGCTATGTAGGGAAAGTTTGTGTGCACTAAATGTTCACACTGAGTTATTTTAGTTGAATAAGTACATCATCTGGGTAGTCTTAGTACACTGCAGGTCTGCCAACGAAGACAGTGTGGCAGCTCACTAAGTTTCGGAACAGACCTTGCGTCAGGCTAATAGGCACTATACTTACAATACAAATTGACATACAGTGGATTAGTGGAGAAGTATGTGAAAAGAGTAGTATCATTATATTTTACACAAAATGTATATAATGATTTCCTATTCTCTTGAACATTCCGATTATCTGTTAATGTCAGTATGAACACAGGGCAAGTATAAGGACCAGCATGCAATGTTGTATCCAGTAGTCATCTGCTCCTCTGCAGGTTAAATAGCACTACTGTTGCTGTCTTTTTCTGAGAGAGTCTCCCATCCACCTTCATATTTCAGACTTCCTCTGGCCGGCTCTTTTATTCAGGCTCAAATGAGATCCCACAAAATCTATATCACATCTTTAAAATGAAATAACTCACCCCCTCTGCAGTGGCATTGACCTCGGCAGGGCAGTTCTGGTTCAGTACACTGGGTCCTCCGTTGGCAAGGATGGGGGAAGCGATTTAAGGCCCCGGGCCACCCCGGACCCCAGGTGCATCAAGGCAAGCAGTTAAATTTCATCATTACCCCTTCTTCGGTATGTTAGCTTTTTATAGGCCTTTTACTGTTAGAGTGGATGGTGCCACACTGGTCCCAGTGGTGCACAGTGGAAAATGCGAAAGTGACAGGAAGATATGAACAGTGGGTTGGGAGAACGAAGAAGAAGGAAAAGAAAGTGAAAAAGAGACTCGGACATCACTTGTCAAGTCGACTACAGGATGATGTAAAAACAGTGGTGAGGGCAGGGGATAAGAGCGATGATGAATGGGCTGTGGATGTTCATCCATCCAGTTGAAGGATTTGCAGTGCAGGAATTGTGTACAGACGCTGACATCCGGGGGGTGGGGTGGGGGGAAGGATGGAAAGAGAAAAGGAATGCTATCTGGTAGTAAGACAGAGCACTAGTGATGCAGAGTGATGGGGAGGAAGGACACAGTACAATAAGATGCTTGCAGATCTAATGTTAGGTGTGTGAACACACCAGTCAGAGGAGGTGCCACTCAAATGGTCTCTGTGACAGCAGAATTGGAAACTGTGACCTTCATTACCATACAGCATACAATGCAACTGCTCTCCATTGCCTGATTTTTTTTTGCTCTTCAGCCTCAGATGCAGTATATAGTCTAGGTTACTATTGAAACCTCAGTTTCAGTGTTCCCTTTCCGCTGTCCACAGCAGACAAAGAGCTGCTCAGAACATCTAAAGCTCTGCATGCAGTCCACATAAGTACGCAGGACACGTACTGGACACGGCAACGAAAAGGTTGGGTCTGCCTCTTCCCGGGGCAGAGCTTGCAGTTTCACTACTTGGTCCCTGAATGGGGTCGTAGAAACCTTGGGCACGTAGCCCGGTCGCGGTCTTAGGATGAAATGAGTGTCTGCAAGAATGCTTGCAGGTCCCCAACCCTCTTGATGGAAGCGAGCACGATCAGGAGGGCCGTCTTCAAGGAGAGGGAGCACTGACCCGACTGTGCCCCTCTATGGGTATTCGGACCTGGAAGAACACCAATTTGCAAACAAGCGCCACTTCAGTGGTCATCATTAAAGTCATCATTTAGAGGGAGCTCAGGCATGGTTGATCATGTCTGTAATGGCAGGTGGTGGTTCCGGTCTGTGCACGGATGCCAGAGGATGCCCCGTCCCTGAGAGAGAAGGTCCTTCCTCAGGGGAATTCGCCAGGGAGGGGCTGTCACGAGGAGTACGAGTTCCGAGAACCAAGTCCGAGTGGGCCAGTCGTCCTGAGTGAGCAGATGCCGCCGAAAGGGGGTGGGGGCCTGGCGAACTGAATCATCTCGTTCCCTGGGTTGTCCATCTCAGGAACGCTTGGGAACCTTCCGGGTCCTCGAGGATATTCGGGAGATGGGGGGTGGGTGTGCGCTTCCTGCAGGGCGTTTGCCACTGGGGCTGAGAGCTGGGCCCAGGTTGAGTCGGAGCTGGGCATTTTCTGGAAGCCGCAGGAGGACATGATGTGAGAAATGAGAACTGCTGAGTGAAGTCCTCCACGGTGTCGCCGAAGAGACCGAACTCGGAAACAGGGGCGTTGAGGAAGCGTGCCATGTCCATGTCTCGCATCTCGACCAGGTTCAGCCAAAAGTGTCGTTCTTGGACCATGAGGGTGGCAATCGCCTGCCCGAGTGTCTGTGCTGTGACCTTCGTGGCCCTGAGGGCGAGGTCGGTCACTTAGCACTGTTCCTGCAACACATCGGGGTCAGGATTACCAAAGTGTAGATCTTTGAGTGCCTTAGCCTGGTGAACTTGCAGGAGGGCCATGGCATGGTCAGTGATGCTACTCCGCCATCGAGGGTAGTGAGAGCGGATGAGTGAGGAGGTTTGTTGGTGGCCGACCCGAAGGTGGCAACCCAATCGAGTCTTCCACGTCAGACGCAGGAACACTCTCTGATGGGGGTCTCAAGGGGTTAAACAGACTGGGCATGAGGCAAGCCGCTGTCACCCCGACCCCAGGCAGAATTCAACGAGCGTGACGGGGGGCGGGTGGTTTGTGGGATCTATCCGGCGAAACCGAGCCCGCTGCCATCCCCAAATCGCCACCATCGCCATCTGGGTCGTCCACAATCATGTGGGAAGAAGGAGCGACGTGGGGGGTGGCTGAAGTGGCGTTCCTTTTTAGTAAGGAAAGCCACGACCATAACATTGCCATGGTAAGGTTCTTTCAGTGAGAACACGAACCATTCACAAATGCTGCCTCGGTGTGATCGCTGCCCAGACACACGAGGCAGCGTCTGTGACTGTCAGGAGCGGAGAGAACTTGACCGCATCCAGGATATACACAGGGGCGGAAAGGCATCTTTATAAAGACGCGTCCTGAAAAGGATGTTCAACGCCGCTGTGTATTGCTCTTTTAGAGAAAATAAAGTCTTTTAGGAAAATATTATCTTTTAACAGCGCTGTCGAAGCGCCAAGGGGCAAAGCTGCACTGTGTGCAGAGAAGGAGAAAGCCGCTGATATGCTCCGTAGATCCAACAGCATACGCTCTTGTAGAGATGAGTGAACAGTCAGTGAATACAGCTTGCTGATCACACAACCAACCGCTTGGCTCCGAAGGAAAAATCTGAATGGACAGACGCATATTTCCCTCCCTTTTTACCCATAGGGGCGGAACATACATATTCTGTCTGCCAATTTCTCATTGGCCTTTTCTCAAGTTTAGAGATGCGAAAGGCTCTCGAGAGACCCCTAGTGTCGCTTCTTCGACACAACGTCGAAGTGAGAGACAGAGGGGAAACTCAAATTCTTTCCACTGGGTGACGTAATATAAATTATCATATGAATATTTTTTAAATGGGAGTCCTAAATAAAATAAATACACTGCATTGGGAATTCGGCTGCAGTTGGTCGAATGTGCTGCTGTTGAAATTGGTCTAAGCATACTGAAATTGGAAACCATTCCCCATAGACCAAAGTTGTTTTGTACAAATTTGTACTTTCCCAGTTTCCGGTTAAAATGTCCACAGAGTGGTGGCAAAAGTGAGTTGCATTTTTAGTTGTAAATTATTGTAACACATAAAGGACAGGCAAAGAGGAGGCGGGAACCGGCTAAACAGTAAACATAAAGTTTAATGGTAAACTTAAAACCAACAAAAACAAATGTGCAGCGCGGCCATGTGCGTCACTCTCTCTCGAACCGATGTCTCCGGCTGCCCCTTATCTCGTTCTCCCGCTAATCAGCTGATTCAGTGCCGGCCATGTTCCATCATGGCCCGGCCATGCCCTCCTCCTCATCACAACGATATTATACAGTCAATATTTTATTGAGCCTACTAGCCCATCCCCACCCGCAACACTAAACCTAACCATCAATGCAGTAAAAATTTAATTTTAGAGTGAAAATGCAACCTCAAAATTGCATTTCCGCACAATACAGTAGTGCCAGAGAGAAAGGTGATCACATTTTAATTGATGAAAAAAAATTTAATAGGGGATGGCACTTGTTAGGAATTCTTAAGAATAGGGATGATTTCAGGGTACATGAACTTTTGGAAGTAACATGTTGTTTTTCAGTATGATCATGCTGAATTAAAAGTGGTGTGATATGCTATACTAATTAAAACAGCATTTTACGTTTACATTTATTTTATAGTTATTATATGCATGCAGCTTTTATGACAACCTAGTCTCACAGAATGAACATTACTACAACTACATTTTGCTGACGTTTCCTGGTGAAATGAACACTAGAGGCCCTACAGTTTTATTGCGTTTTATTCACTTTCACAAAAATCACAGGTCTATAGCTGTTGATGACTTTATAATAACTTATTTTTCACTCTATTACTCACACCCTGCTATGTTATATAAAAACACTCTAAAGCAACATTTCAAAAACAATAACTTTTAACACTTGTATTACAGAACCACCGACATTTTCACATTCATTTCAATGTGATTAACTTCCAAGGTAGCTCACCTGATAGAGTGTTGGACTCAAAGACTGAGCATCAAGCCCAACCAAGCATGCTCAAAAATAAAAAGGAAGTGCAATAGAGGCAACATGATATGAAGTGATTGCTTCAGTAAATGTGCTTTTCATTTCTAATTCACTTTTAGAACACTATTGGTTAGGTATACCTGTTGGTTTAGGGTAGGTATGTCTCTTTTGCTCACCTCTCATTTATCTTTTAAGACACTATTGGTTATGCATAGGTTAAGGTTTTTGGTAGGGAGGTTTATTTTACTCATTAAAACATTAATATATTATTCACCTTAAAAATCTTGTCTGATTATAAAATAATTTCACTTGATTTTTGGCCTGGACCATGTATAAAGAAGCATGTAATTTTGCTACATTTAAATTAGCTAAAATGTTGCTGTTGTCATGTAAATTTCATGAGATCAGGCTGTTTAAAGACCTTAAATAACTTGAGAGACTACAGTATATGTTTGGACATTTTTCACATCACATGATCAATTTAAATTAAGTAGTGAATGTAAATTTAATTACAAATCGTGAAAAAGTTATAAGAAATTGTTACTACTCACCGCAGCAATAATATATGCTGTCCCTTAGATTCAATTAATAGAATCATAATCAGTCAAATAACCAAAAACTATACTGATTTGATTTTTATCGCGTACACCAACCAGGGTCTGGGTTTGTTTCAAGCCACTGACAATTCCAGTCCTCAGGTTAACCGAGATTAATGTCCCAGCCATGAAAAAACTCTCATTGTCTCTCTCTAAATATGATTATCACAGGGTTAAGTACCTCTTCGTTTTGTTCAATCCAGTGGGGTTGTGTTTGAACGAGGGATGAGAAGGGAAGAAAGGCACTCAGAGGGTGGTGTGCTGTACCTTTGCATCGTGCCAATGTCAGCAAGCTGTGCCAGTCTCACCGGGCGGGCGTCCACGTCCCGGGCTCCACCGCACTACGCCGGGGCTCCACAAACTCACTGCATATGCTCCGTATGGCCCAGACAGTCCTTCCAATTTTCCACCATCTGCTGGGCTGCACTTACGCACCAGAGAAAGGTCATCATCAGCTCTGCTTGACTAGTAAAAATTCAAATGATGCTGTGAGAAATCACCGTGATTGTTGCCATTCCCAGTATCACCCGATGAGACCAGAGCCTCTCAATGTGTTTATAAAGTTGGGCATGAAAATGGAATCTAGCCAATCGGTTTGTGCTGTATCAGCTGATTCCAGCGCACACACTGATGATGTATAAGCATAGACAGGCCAAATGAAGCAGAGAGAAGCAATGAACACAAGGCCAGTTCTTTTGAACACTACGTCTGGTGTCTAGCCCACTGTACAGCTGGCCACAGGCCAACAGAAGAGTAAAAAAAAGGTTTTCACACAGCTCACAGTCAGTCCGGCTGGTACGATTGCTTTATTCACAGAGCTTGGGCATCTCTAACTAATAACAGCTGCTTGCAGATGGGTCCCTGCCCCCTGATACAATGGGTAGGTTCAACCTTGGTTTAACTATAATAATAAAGCTCTGCACACTTACAATAGCACATGAATACTTTGAGAGGATTGTTATATGTGGAGATTTAAGAGATAGTTCACCCAAAAATCTAAATTTATTTTTAGGTGAATTATCCCTTCAAAACAGCTGCCTTTATCATACCAGTGCAATCATTTGTTACATATCCTATATATATATATATATATATATATATATATATATATATATATATATATATATATATATAGTGCATTCAGAAAGTATTCAGTCCCTTTGCGTTGACACCTGAAATTTTGCTCTTACGCATCCCATTTCTCTGGATCACCTTTGCGATGTTTCTATACTTTGATTGGAATACACTTGTGGCAAATTCAATTGATTGGACATGATTTGGAAAGGCACACACCTGCCTATTTAAGGTCTCACAGCTGAAAATGAATATCAGAGCAAAAACCAAGCCATGAGGTCAAAGAAACTGCCTGCAGAGACAGGATTGTGTTGAGGCACAGATCTATGGGAGGCTATTCCTAGAGCTGGCCGCCCGGCCAAACTTAACAATCGGGGAGAAGGGCCTTGGGAAGAGAGGTGGCCAAGAACCCAATGGTCACTCTGGTTAAGATCCAGAGATTATGTGTGGAGATGGAAGAAACTTACAGAAGGACAACCATCACTGCAACACTCCACCGATCTGTGCTTTATGGCAGAGTGGCCAGACGTGGGGGCCAGATCCCCTCTGGCTAACATCATTCTGGAGTGGTGGTGGAGTACTGGGCTAAAGCACATAACTGTTAATCAGAAGGTCTCTGGTTCAATCCCCACAGCCACCACCATTGTGTCCTTGAGCAAGGCACTTAAATTCAGGTTGCTCTGGGGGGATTGTCCCTGTATTATGTGCACTGTAAGTCGCTTTGGGTAAAAGTGTCTGCCAAATGCATAAAGGCATAAAAGTAAATGCATGAACATAATGCCAATATTACTTATGTATAGTAAGTAAACTAAGTAAGTGTTAAGGGTCAGTGTTTAAACAAAGATTTTATATGAGCTGTAAAATTAATGACTAATGTGTCTTTGAAGTCCATCCTGGATTAACTGCAGAAGTTCACATAGATGCATTGTCCTTGTTGATAATTTTTTTTGGTTTCTGATTCCGGCATATCTAACAAAATCAGCCTAATTGTGAGTTGAAGGATAAATTAGGTGTTTGCCTGGCTAAATAGATGAGTCTTTAGTATAGAATTAAACTGAGTGAGTGTGTCTGCATCTCGAACAGTGTTAGGAAGACTATTCCATAGTTTAGGAGCCACATATGAAAAGGATCTACCTCCTTTTGTGGATTTTAATATTCTAGGAACTATTAACAGGCCAGAATTTTGCGATCATAACAAACGTGATGGAATATAGCGTGATAGAAGGTTACTTAAGTACTGTGTTGCTAGACCATTCAAAGCTTTGCACGTAGTTAAAATAATTTTTTAATTAATACGAAATTTAACAGGTAGCCAATGTAATGATGACAAAATAGGGCTAATATGTTCATATTTCTTGGTTTTAGTCAGCACTCTGGCTGCATTTTGAACCAATTGAAATGTATTTATTGATCTTGCAGGACCTCCTCCCAGTAATGCATGACGATAATCTAGTCTTGAGGTGATGAACATTTTTCGCATTAGCAACAGAGCGCATTTGTCTTAATTTAGCAGTATTTCTTAGGTAGAAGAATGATGTTCTACAAACATTGGTCATTTGTTTTTCAAAGGACAGATTGGTATAAAATGTACTCCCTGTTGACGATGTAAGACGATGTAACAGTACATTCACTAAGAGTCAAATTATATTTTAGTGGCTTATTTTTAGTCCAATAATTAGTAACTCTGTTTTAAAGGAAATTTCTGGCCATCCAATCTTTTATTTCATTGATACACTCTGCTTTTGTCAGGTTTTGAAGAAATATAAAGTTGGGTATCATCGGCCTAACAGTGGAAATTTATTACACGATTCCTGATAATATCTTCCAGGGGAAGCATATACAAGGATAAAAGCCCTAAAACTGATCCCTGTGGCACTCCATACTTTACTTTTGTTTGATTTGCCATTCCTTGTTTTGAGGAATGAAGGAATGCTTGAAATTTCCCAAAACATTTCCTGATTATCTGTAAAGTTACCTTGAGTTTGAGAAAATAAATATATCTTTGTGCGTCCCTGTGTAGACATGCGTGGATGAGTCATGTGACAAAACTACATGGCATCGATCACAGCGAGTTTGTCTTTGGGAGAACGGCAACATAACTACATCTTGTAAGAAACCGAATTAATTTTTACATTGAAATCTATTTGAGTCAGAATATTAGAGTATTTAATTCTATTCGAAATGCATTTTTAAGATATTATTGATTTATCAAGAAACGCCACTCTGCTAAACACATTGAGATTCAAAAGGTTCATCCAAAAGCTGAAACATGTTGCTTTTAGAGGCTTTAAATGCAAATAGGATGTAAATAAGCTGCATTTTGAACTGTTGGGTGGCTGTGGCTTAGGTGGTAGAGTGGGTCGGCTACTAATTGCAGGGTTGGCGGTTCGATTAGAACCCCAAGTTGCTCCCAATGACAGGCTAGTGCCTTGCATGGCAGCTCTGCCGTAATTTGTGTACAAGTGTGAGTGTCTATGTAAATGGGTGAATGGGACACAGTGTAAAGCGCTTTGTAACCACTAAGGTAAAAAAAAAAAAGTACCATGTTCTGAGACCAGCGCAGACAGACAGCACACTGGAGGTTGAGTCATTAACTAAATAGGAAGCAAGGGAGCATCCTACAGTTTTCCAGTACAGCTAAGTGAATTCAACCAAAAGTGTCATGTATGGTTCTTTAGGCATAGAAAGGAAGCTCTCTCTCTCTCTCTCTCTCTCTCTCTATATATATATATATATATATATATAGAACAGCACTATACATGGCTCTAAATCAGTCTCACTTCACACAAAGAGCCTTATGTAACGCTTTTGGTTGAATAAAGTCTCTGTAATGATTTTCCTGCTGTCAGTTATTATGTATTGATTCATTTGTCGCATCTTCGATCTCCATTATCGTAATTTGTACATAAGCCTGTTTGAGCGGTGGCTTTGTTTAGATGCACATATGTGTTCATCTGTGTGTATCTAAAGGTGGAGGAGGTGTACATGCATGTGTGTCCATGTGTTTGTGGGTGCGTACGCACATGTGTGCAGTTGTGCAAGCATTCGTGCGTGTACGATTGTAAATGTGAGAAGAGACACAGGGGTGGGCGGGTAGGAAGGTGGGGTGGCTTGTTCTAACGGTCCTTTGAAAGAGATAAATGGCTTACAGATGGCCCAATCAATATATTCAAATGAGACATGTAAAGTACCCAGGCAGCCGTCGGAGATCAGGCTAGGGCTAGCTGAAAGGCCCACAACATAGGAGACCCAATTCTCTCTCATTTACTCTCCCACACAAACACACACACACACACACACACACACACACACACACACACACACACACGCACACATACATACACATACATACACTTACACTTACATAAGTAAAGACACATATTTGCCCCATCATAGACATTTATAGTTTGTCATTATGTAGTCATCATATGTCTAGACCTGACTTTCTTATGCAGAACAAAAAAGTAGCAATAATATATTAGCTTTCCTATCAGCCAATCATAGCCATGACACTATATGGAAATTATTTGTTGATTAGAATGTTTTTCCAGGAACAAATTATGTTAATCATGTTGTTTTAAAAATAACATAAATAATATACAAAATATATTGAAAATCTATGTTAATCTGGTTTCATTTAAGCTGTTATTAAATGCTTTATCATGGAATCTTTATATAAAATAATCTAAAATGGGCTGCTAATATGTATTCCATCTGTTTTCCACACATTGTGAATGTTATTGGGTAATGCACAGAGAGATTAGCTCAGTGTCCGTGGGTGAGCAGGGACAGGCTATGGCCCCAGGCACAGATAACATCCAATTCTTCCTCTGTGAAATGCAAAAATCCATCCGGATATCATCAGTGTTTTATCATCTTGTATAAGATCCGGCCTTCCTTATCGTTTTTTTTACACACACTTAAACGTAAATGTCCACTTCTGTAAAATCTCATTTGTGCAATAAGGTGGGAGATTTTTTTTCTTCCACTTACAAGGCACACTTTGGTTTTCATTGTCATGACATTATAAAGCCAAATGGCAAGTTGATACAGGTGAATGAATGCATCCTAGTGATGGTTTGTGATTGTGTTGGGTTCAAGTCCAACTTAGTCGAGTCTGAGTCAAGTCTGAGGTTTTAAACTATGAAGTCCGAGTTGAGTCTGAGTCCAAAAGGGGCCGAGTCGGACTCAAGACCGAATTCATAATAGGCTGAGTCTGAGTCGAGTATGAATGAATCTGTATTAAAATTGTAACCGTAAACTCAACATCAATATTTTAAGCTTATTTTAAACTTCACAACCCTAAAAAAGTTTTTCAATATAAATGTAACGAAAACATCTTTGCTGAATTTCATATATACATTTTTTGATTAGTATCCTGCTGAACAGACTTCAAAGTGGTTTCAGAATGAAAGCAAATACTTCAGGTGTATGAAGACAAAACTGTCCTTCAACACAATTCTTTTTGTGTTCTGTTGACATTGTTTGCTGCTTTTTCCCCTCCATTCAAACATAGAATAAAGAACGTGAAAGCTGCATTTGTCATTACAACCACAGTTATTATGTTTTGAATTTTCATTTTGTTTTTATTTCTACTTCATTTTCAATTTGTTAATTCAATTTAATTTATTTTTATTTAAAATTAAATTACTGCATGTATAATTTCAAGTCAATCGGCCCAGCTGATCCATAGTTACATCCATTTTACTTTTATAGTGCCACCAAGAGGTGGAAATGCACAATTGTTTTTGTGTGTCCTTGTAATGACTGCATACATATGTGTACCAAATCTGGTAACAATATCTGATTCCAGTCAAGAGTTATAACCATTTCTGTAAAAGTGGCCATGCCCATAACAAACTTTTTGGCTTATAAATACAATGTGACGATAAATAAAAATGTCTAAATTCTTTTGATAATTCTTCATTTTGGGACTCCAGAGAATCTTTCTGCACTGTTTGGTTCCGATCGGGTGAATGGCCTAGGACTAGGATGATAAAGTATTATTTTAATAAAATCTCAAATATTTCTTGAAAGTTTTTATTTCACACCAATGGTCCTTAAGGCAAAGTTGTTCAGAATGAGGAGGTCTACAATATGGTATGAATAATGTGTTTCTTTGTGAAACACAGTGGTATATACTATGATTTACATGCTTGTAAAATGTGATAGGTCCTTTCTGGTCCTTTCTGTTTTTCAAATTTTGCACAGACCTCTTGGGCCAACAGACAAATAGGCCTAGCAAGTTTAGTTACAATCTGCCTTATTTAACCCTATTTAACCCAAGCTAATTGGTCGATGGCCATGTTTTTAAAGATATGCAACTGTCTTCATAGAGCTTGATGGCACCTTGTTCAAAGACAAACTCGAACTCAAGTCCGAGTCCAAACTCGTGTACCCCAACTCTAGTTTGTGGTGTCCTTGACTAACTTTTTTAAAGCACTAGTTAATCCAAAAATGAAAATTCTGTAATAATGGAGCCTTTTCGCTTTTCCAGAGTTAGAATAGCAAGGTAAACATCTAGTGGTGAATTGGAGACCACAGTAAATAATGTTTTTGCATTCCCATTTGCTACATAAATTAAAGAAAGAATACACTATTGCAATTTCAAAACTTTCCAAAAGAAAGTGTCTTTCTCAGAAGCTGTATTAGAAACACTATCGTAACTTTAGCAACTTTTGTTTCTTGTCATTAATGCCAGGTAATATGACACAAAGTATAATGTTATTAATTGACACAAAAAATAATGTATAAAATATTACAATAAATACAATTTGCTAGATTTACACTGCTAAATAAGACTGAAATGCATAATAACAATCTGTGAAAAGGATCCATTTATTCATCCTAGTGGCATTCCTAAAACGCATTACTTTTTTTCTTATGCGTAACACAAAAGATGTTTTAATGAATATTGAGGACTGTCAATACAAAGGTAGTGCAAAATGCCTCACTTTAAAGCTAAAAAAAATGCATGTTTGAAAAAATACAGCAACACAAATCTAATTTTTAAATGAACCCATAACCAGCATTGAACCATATGAAATTACTAACTGATAAATACAAACCCTTTCAGTAAACAGATACATGTACTAACCTCCATGCATTCTGATAGTGGTGATAGTACATTGTAGGTAGTGTTGGCCTTTCTATGAGAGATCCTCATCTTGCCCTCTGTCTGGCAACCCAGTAAAAGGGTCCTTGGCCTATTAATTGCCTTGACAGTGATAAAGGAAACAGAGGGGGATGCTATTTGTCTTTAAGGCAATACCTCGTATATTACCCTGAGACAAATTGAAAGTGTTTCCTAACATGAGCTGCTCTCATTTTTCTCCTAGCCTTTAAGAAGGTGAAAGTGGTAGGTCATGGATAGAGACTTGAGGGTGTTTGTGGCCATGGCGTGTTTTGTACGGAAATTTTTTGGAGCTTGTTCTTTCTCGTGTCAGAGTTCTGAATATGTGTGTGTCATACAGTACGCATTTGTAGGGCCAGCACCTGTGAGCTGTCAGAGGTTAAATGTCAAGGAGAGGGCTGGCGCTAAGTGGCTAGAAGGTCTTTTGGGGGTTCGAGACAAACGGAGGATAGAAAGGGCCATTCCTCTGTGAAATGACCATTGTTAATCCTGCCGCCGACACGTGGCCTCTTGTCCAGTCTGCTATTTTGTGAGTCCGCCTCCTGCCCCGTGCCTCACAAAGATGCTTCAGTCAGCTGCTGACCTTGGCTTGCCCTGCCTTACAAAAGCAACAAAGATGAATGCCTATTTGGTGAGCCACTCTCACCATTATCTTCCACACTTGTCATTTCCTTGAGTGCCTCGTCCTAACGTGACCTGCTCTGAGCCAGGTCTACTCTTTCTCTTTCTGCATAATTTCCTCATTTATAAACTCCTTTTTGAAATGGAAACTGCACTGCCCTGCATAGACAAAACACTGAAGTCACTTGGTTTAATTGTGGATTTTATACTTACTGCCATTCACACTCTTCTTTCTCTAAATCTGAGTATAGTTTAGCCAAACCTGTCTGTCACAAGATAGATCGTAGTCTAAGACTTGGGTTTTAAAATGGGGTTGGGGGACACCAGGGGGCTGCAAGGGGTGCTAGGAAGTCTTCAAAAAATTTGGAGGAAAAAAAAGTGTAAAAACTTTATGTAAAAAACATTTACCAAATTTGACATTTTTACAGTTTTATTGTTGAAGTCCCAAAAAGCACATAAAAGCAGCATAAATGTAATCCATTAGATTTTACACTTTAGAGAAAGTAGCAAGTTACACTAAAAGCTACACACCAAAAGTAACTTTTCCCAACCAGATGCACGGAGCATACTGTAATAGAAAAAGCATCTAAAAGACCTATTCACATAATGTTTATCAAAGCCATGGTACATAATGTTTTTATATTTTATGCATTTGGCAGATGCTTGCATCCAAAGCAACTTACAGAGCCCTTATTACAGGGACAATCCCCCCCGGAGCAACCTGGAGTTAAGTGCCTTGCTCAAGGACACAATGGTGGTGGCTGTGGGGATCGAACTGACAACCTTCTGCTTAACAGTTTAGTGCTTTAGCCCACTACGCCACCACCACCACTCCATATCATAGTAAAGTATAGTGCAATACAGTGTACAAATATGCAGTATGGTGCATGTAAAAAACATGTACATTTAAATTTATGCTTGTGTAACCGGTCATGTTCGCCTGGTTTCGAACGGGACTCGAACTGGCGTCTCTGGCGTTGGAGGCGGGTACGCTAACAAGGAGTCTAAAGGCTACAGCCTGCACCTCTTGATGTCAGGAGAGTGAGGTTTACAAAATGCACAGTTATCTACCAGCTGGCTCCCGTTACACTTGCAACCTCTACAAATCCTTGTGTTCAGTATGAAAAATCACTATTTTTAACATTTATTTTTTATATTTATACTACTACATGTACCTCTACAAACCCATATCCATTTAAACATTATTTCCTTTGCACATTCCTGTATAAAAACTATTCTATACTACTAAAAACTGTACATATACTATCCATATTATCCACAGTGTCTTGTTGCTGTATTTCTGTATGTAATGGAAGCTTTTTGTAAGAGGCCAAATTTCTCTCTCTCTCTCTCTCTCTCTCTCTCTCTCGTGTGTGTGTGTGTGTGTGTGTGTGTGTGTGTGTGTGAGAGAGAGCTCATCTGGGCAATAACAATGTGATATCTTATGGTATCAGATGGTATTACCATGGTAATTTGATACATGATTACCACATTTATATTAAACTGAATGTACATGGTGATTCAAGGTATCAAAGTATACCATGTTACTACTATGGTACTTCACTATATGACTACCTTATTCGTATACCACTGTATTAACATGGTGCTCCCAGGTAATGTTCAAAGAACATGGTAATGCAATAGTATTTTTTAATGTGTTTATGTGTAGGCTACTAAGTCTTTTGATACTCTTGGTGGTAATATCTTTACCTGCAGTGCCATACAAGCTGTACACGTGCTGATAAAATTAACTAAATTAAGACTATCTTCATCACTTGCAAATGATAGGACGCAGTTGCAGGATTGGTTTCCATTGATTGTAGATCCACTGCAACCAGCGTTATGTTTATTTCAGTGAGAATGTTGGCAGGTGAAAGCATGATTCCAAATGATTCAGCAGCGCAAACGTGAGCTTGTTTTCCTTATGGGGACCGACAAAACGTCCCCACAAGGTCAAAAATTTCGGGTTTTACTATCCTGATGGGGACATTTGGTCCCCACAAAGTGATAAATACACGCTCACCCAAACATACACATATACACACACACACACACACACACAAACAAACAAACACTCTAAATATTGATGAAGAGCAGGGATGCTGGGGGCTTTGTAGACATGTGAACATGTTCATACCATTTTCCTTGTTTTAGAAAATCAAAAAAATACTGTCATACAAACTATAAAATAGAACTTGACCAAATATAGTGATGAAAAATGTGAAACAAATCTTATATTTTAGTTTCTTCAAAGTTCCACTAGATTGCATACAGTATGTGCTAACTCTTGGCATTCTTTTGATGACTGCTTTATCAACCAATCAATTTAATTTTCATTTTGTAAAACATTTATAAATATATATATTTATAACATTTAATACTACTGAGAGGACAGCCTTTGCTTATGCTGTGGTCCACAACTAGCATGTTTAAAGACATGGATAAATACTTCAAGGGTGCAGGATGCTGTCTGGCTCTTGTGATTCGTCAGTTTAGGGCATCTGAGATCTCTGTAGCTCCATATTGTTCACTGTAGGCATACATCTATCTGTCTGCACTCATGTCATATTGGCTCTCTGCTGTCGATACCTACAGTGTGGTGTCGTCCTGACTAATGCACTTCTGGTTAGTGCATACATCATGGCCAATTGCAATTGCTGTATTGATTATCATCATCCAAGAAATCTTACATCACACAGACTAACATCAGAGGAGAGATCTTAGCAATACTCATTCTCTCGCAGGTGGCCAGCTCAGTGTATGTGTCTATTCAATGCAAAAGTATGCTTTTATTGCACAATTTCTGACCACTTGTATTCATTACTCTTTTTGCAATTGCAATATTTTTCACTTCAGTTTTTTTTTTCCATAAGTGTTCAATGTAGACTGAAAATAATTCAGATATGGTTTAGCTGATAATATCGAAATAATTAATTACGATATCATTATGCTTAGAACACACAAAAACGTCTAATAGCAGAGTAATTTTATATAGCCAATAGCCTTGTCAAAATGTTGCATATTTGTCATAGCTTTCTACATTCTATATTGTTAGACATTTCAACCATAAGGCATTGACTTTCTAGTCTCAGATAAGGGAATAGTTCACCCAAAAATGAAAATGTTGTTATTTACTCACCTTCATGTCACTCCAAACCTGTCTGACTTTCTTTATTTCTTCTGATGTAAGGAACTTTGTAACATTCTGATGAATCATAAGACTGCAAATCGGGCTATTATACATGTGGGGGAAAATTATATTTGGAAAGAGCAATCGGAACTCCTCGCAAAAATGAAAATTCTCTCATAATTTACTCACTCTCATGCCATCTCAGATGTGAATGACTTTCTTTTTTTCTGCAGAATACAAATATTTTTAGGAGAATATCTAATCTCTGTAAATCCACAAAGAGTTGATGTTAACTTTAACTAAAGAATAAAAAAATGCTTTTGATGGCATTGCCCCTGTAAAGGTCAGGAAGATTACTGTCAGGCGTAAGGAACCTTGGAGAAACAAAACAGCAGTATGAAGCATGAAATGTAAAAGCAGGAAAGCTGAGCACGTATGGTGGAAAACCTTGAAGTCCAATACATTGTTATATCTATAAAGACAGCCTTCATGCTTTCTATGTGGAACTAAGCACAGCTAGACCTACCATATTCTCAAACATTATAAACAGCAACATAAACAACACATGTACTCTTTTTGCTACTGTAAAGAGACTAATTAACCCAATCAACTCAGGTTCCCTGTGAATTAATCTCTGAAAGTTTGCATCATTTTTAAGGACGAAAATCAGCTACATTAAAATGGCAATCTGCTCATCTTCATGTTGCGCTCATTTACTCATTTACTCATTTACTCACCCTCATGCCATCTCAGATGGGTAGGACTTTCTTTATTCTGCTGAACACAAACAAAGATTTTTAGCTCTATACAATTCAACGGGGTCCAAAATGATGAAGCTAATATGACTCCAGTGGATAAATCCATATCTTCAGAAGTGATATGATAGGTTTGGTTGAGAAACAGATCATTATTTTAGTCCAAGTAGGTGGCAATATGATCTCTTAGAAGAAAAGAGCATTTAGGAGGACTGTTAGAAAGTGGAGATTTATAGTTAAAAAAAGGACTTCAATATTGATGTTTCTCACCCAAACCAATCATATCACCTATCAACCACTGGAGTCTTATGGATTAGTTTTATGCTGCCTTTATATGATTTTTTTAGCTTCAAAATTTTGGACCCTGTTGACTTGCATTGTATGGATCTGAGATATCCTTCTAGAATTTTTTTTTGTGTGTGTTCAGCTGAAGAAAGAAAGTCATACAAATCTGATATAATAAATTATATTAAAAATATCAGTGCTGGCATTAATAGATCTCAGTGCTGCTTTTGACACTGTCAAACACAAAATACTCTTAGACAAACTTGAAAATTGGGTAGGGGGTCTCTGGGATGGTCCTCAGCTGGTTCAGTTTATAGCTAGAAGAGAGGGGTTACTATGCTAACATAGGCAACTATGAATCTGAGTGAACATCCATGACGTGTGGAATTCTAAGCGCAAGAGTTTTGCGTGTGGGAGTTTTTGTGCTACCTGTAGGTGTACGCGTGCAAACTGTGGGTGTATTGTATGTTAACGAAGTGGTGCAAAGTGCAATTTGCCATTTTCCTGAGAAATAGGTAATTGCACTGATTCATTTGAGAACCACATCAAGGGAGCATAGTCTCCCTTGATATAAACATTATTATTAAACTAATGTATATTTTTAGGACTATAGCACCTTTCTAAAGCTCAAGTAAAATGAACAGAATTAAAAAAACAAAGAAACATATAACAAATGCACATCACAAACATTGAACAAGAAGAGAGAAGCAAAGCATATTTCAAGAAGGTGAGACACGGGCGAGCAGGATGAGAGCCAACAGTCCCAGATAAGCCGACAGATAACACATTGCGGCCCGGAGAAGCAATGCTGGTGACAAACAGAGTAGAGGATGCATTGCAAACAGCCCATTTACATTACCAAATGCTTATGAATGGGCTGTCTTCATTTATATCATAGTTGCTTGACATGGAATGGAAAATATAATAGGACACCGATTGTGCAATAACAGGAGAAGAACCAAAGTATTAAATTGATCTTGACCCAGCCCATTAGTGCTTTGCGTGAGCAGTTTCGACAACCCACATAAGCCTAGACTTACAGTAGCTCATGCCTGCATGAAAATGTTTGAGTGTACGCTTAGTGTCTTCATAACGTCAAACGTGCAGCCTTTGCCTATAGCGAGAGAAGTCATACAGGTTTGGAACAACGTCAATTTGAGTAAATTATGACAGAATTTTTTTTTTGGGTGAACTATTGCTTTAATCATTTTAAAGATTTTAGCTCCCTTTTACCCAGGGTTCCCCTCACATACACTGCTTCATTTCTGTTGCGTATCGTCTTGAGCTAAAATGTTGCTTTGCAATGTACAAATCTATCAAGGCTTTATGATTTTGTCAACTGCAATATCCAACTCGAATGCAAACCCAAACGTGGACCCAGAAGATATGAAGAGTCCGACATATGCATCCGTAATGTTCTGCTTCCACGTGCTGGATGCCATAATAATCAGACTAAAATAACTTTTTACCTACCCAATCTCTTTTGTAAGGCTTCACTCATGCCCACTGCCCTAATTGAATCACCACAAAGTCACTGTATCAATTCTATTAGGGTATTAGGGTTTAATCAGGCATGTTTGGGACCAGCTTGGTGAGGTGAGGGGGTCTTTTGTGTGGCGCCCATCTGTTTGTGACACAAGGCCCAGTTGGAGCCCAGAGGGTGCAGCCATGAAAAAGAAAAAAATCAGATATACAAACAGAGAGAATCAGTACATTGTGTACCATTTGAACATTTAAAACACATTTTTGACAACTTTCCCCAATACATTTTTTTTTACAACTTCAGACATGAAAATATACCCTTGTCCTGAGATTAACTTTTCAGTTAAAATCATTCTTCATTGTATAGTTTATCCTTGTCTCAATGCTATGTGATTTAGATTTTGTTCACTTGTTTACCCAACTGCTATAGCACAATATAATTATATTGGAAATAGGCATTCTTCTAATTCATTCTTCTAAGACAGCTTTCAACAAGGTGTTTGAAACTGACAAACAAAACTATTGCTAGAGAGAACACAAATTTGTGTAATTGGACAATTTACAAACTTCTCCCTGTAACAACTAGCCCCAGTAACTTATGTATATCATCACAGTGCCCTTATATATCACAATGCATAGGGCCGGATAGCCAGACCTTTTGTATAATTTGTTTATTGCCTATGCTGATCTAGATATTGTAGATATTACAGTGACTGCTATTACAGACCAGAATGTCACCCAAAATGTCATCATTTCCTCATGTTGTTTCAAATCCGTATTACTTTCTTTTTTAAGTGGAACACAAAAGGAGATGTGAATGAAAACCCTTGAATTTGGATGCTAAGGACATAAGCTGCTTTCTCTGTTTCCATGAGGTAGTGCTGAGCAGCGCCTCCTGCAGAGAGAGCCTATGCATTTTACTGATTTAAAGGGGAAGTGTGTAATTTTTTCAGTGTTACAATATGTTCTCCTATCTGCACTTAATATGTAGAGACAATAATAAGCAATTTGTAAGTTTATTTGAGATTTGTTAATCTGTGTTACTATTAAAACATTGCTCTATTTGTTTGACCATTCCCACCACTGTCACAACAACATTGACTCATAGAATAATGCGATTTTGGGGAAGGACTTTCAGTTTCATCCAATGGAAGACGAGGGAGTATTCAGGAAACCTGTTTGAAAACAACAAATTATTTTTATTTATTTTTTTGATCCGTTTGGTGTCGTTTGTGGTGCAAAAATTACACACTTCAACTTTAAAAAACTTTGCAATAGAAAGGCAGTATATACATTAGGTAAAAGTACTGTGAACAGTAGATCTGCACATCATTCAGTAAGATGTTTACACTGGCAAGTCTCATTTTCATGTTTAGAATTTCCCTCAAGGCAAAAAGCTCTTACCACAGACTGGTGGTAGTTAGTCACAGTTTACTGCCAAGTCCTTTGAGGGGTGTGTATCTGAAAAGGTTTGGATGATGCTTTTTTGAGAAGCACTGGCATAGAGTGCCTTGCAGATGGAGGGGATGGGTGGTTGTCATGGCCCCACTTGAGCAGGGGGGGATGTGATGCGTGTGTGTTTGTACTGCTGCACTTGTGTCTGTATGTTTACATCTAAGAGACGATGTGTCACACAGAGAAAGTGTGCTAGAGTGAACCCGAAAGGCCCTCTATGGTTTCCACGATGCCCTTCCATGTGTCTCTGACCCCTCCCACCCCTCCTCCTGGCCTGCCCTCCCTGTCTACACTGGCTGCACAAATTAGCACAATGTGCAGGCAGGGCCCCTCAGCTGGCCTCCACGCCCCACTTGACATGGGACTGACCTCTCCAGTATGTGCTTCTCTGGCCGGCTGGGCCCGCTCCGGCTGCCTGTCACTCCCACAGCCCGCCATGTCTTTGCCAGCCAAGAAGGCGGGGTTGGGGTGGGACACAAACTGCCAGGGATGGGTGAGGATAGATGGAAAGGTGCAGGGGCGGTTGATGTCTAGGGGGCCTCTAGGGTTGCTTGGTCAATTAAATTCACATTGTGGATAAATGATTTGCAAATGATATACAAACAGTTAAGTGTCTTGTGCTCAAACGATATTAAGAGCTCTTTTCTCATTGCCTATTGACAAGTGCACCAAAACCAGGGCTCATCTGCCAATGCACTATAGATCACCACCAGACTGGTCTATTAGTGCTGCTTAAAGCTGCACTTGTTTGCACCACTTGTGGTACCAAATGGAATTGCAAAAAAAGTGACTGTTTCCAATCAGGTTTCCCAAACACTCTGCCAGTCTGCCTTTGTTCAGTAAACAGGTTGTCTCTTTCCAAACTGATGCCACTGGTTGAGTCAGAAGTTTACATATCAGGTTGTTCAAACAAAAGAGCAATGATTTGATAGTTTCAAAGAGCCACAGCATTTACACATTTCAAGAAAAAAACACACAGATTACTCACTTATAGATGTCTCTACATATTAATCTGAGATAGGTGAAAGTATTTTAACACTGATATAAATGGAATAAAATTTTCGGAAACACTTTAACATATGGTTCTATTTGTTAACATTAAGATGGGCATAATTAGTGTTGGTTAAGTTCCTCAAAGAAGTAATCCAGTACAATTTTTTTTATTACTTTCCTTAAATTGTCATTTGAATACATTGATTACTTAATAAAATGTATGGGTTAGGGTTAATCACATAATAATTACTTTACTTTTAAGTTACTTTCTAAAACACTTTTTCTCGCTCATTGACAAATAACGTCTATATTTCCTTCATTATCGCACACCCGTCAGCTGTAACAGAAGCACAAACAGACATTCATATGAATATATGAAGTCCTTTTTTCAATATACTATAAATAAATGGAAGCGCAGCATAGTTCTAGTGGGAAGACAGCTGTACATCATCACATCATTAGCTGGTAATTCCTAGCCAATCACATGTAAGCCATTGCTTTATAAGTCTGCTCACAATCTGTCACATTGCTGGTGGTGGAGGTTGCCATGTGCTAACATGGCAACCTCCACCACCCCACCACCACCAGTTGAGCCCTGTCACGGCAACCTCACTCCTGGCTCCTATCTCCGGCAGGACATGACGGTTCCGGGTACAACTCCCTTGGACCGCTGGACGGGGCCTACGCCAAAGAGAGAGACATTACTTTCTGTTTTACATTTATCAAATAAATGGCATCGTAAACTTCACTCAAGCCTGCGTGTCTTCCTGATAGAAATAATAGTATTTTAGAAATATGTGTAATTAACGTAATGTACTTAAAAGTTATTACCTTAATTGAAATCTGTAACTGTAATCTGCTTATAAGAATTAGAAATGTAATGCATTACTCAATTTTTGACTAAAAACACCTAACACTGGGTATCATAAACTAACAATGACCAAATGTGTTTTAACAGCATTTATTAATCTTAGTTAATGTTTGTTTATTAAAATACTGTTGTTCATGGTTTGTTCTTGGTAGTTATTAAATTAGCTAATGATAGTGTATATAACTTTAAATTAAACATTTGTTAATATACTGTATGTTAAAATAAAAAAATTCAAAGCTTAATAAATGCCTGTAAAAGTATTATTGTAAAGTGTTACCCATTTATCTATACATATTTTTAAATCATTAAAATATTTAAGGCCAGCCAGAATAGTTTTTGGATAATATATGGTTTTAATGCAGAACCATATATATGTTTTTAATGTGATGCTGATCTCTGTCTCCAGCAAGACAGCAAGAGAAAAATGCACACACAAAAACACACATGGAACAATTCATCAAGCACACACACACTCTTGAGGGCATATACAAGAGCTTGTGTTTGTGTGTCTGTTTGCACGCATTCATGTGCTTGAGTGAAAGGCGTGTAACAGTCCCTCTGCCTGCTCCCTGAGGAGTAGATGATACTAAAGACACTAAACGGGACCCCGGCAGTGAGAGGAGGGAGGAGGGGTGGGGGCCCAGTGCCATTCTGCTCCTTTACAACTTTACAAAATAGGCTTTTAATTTTGCTGAGCGGCTGGGGCGTGTATGTCCTGCCTGCATCAATCATCATCATGGGGCTGCAGGCTCAGGGCTGCTCCCTCGGGTCTGCTCTCTTTCTGCAGCCTGGAGCTTGCAACATGCACCTTCTCTCTCTCTTTCTTTTTACTCTTCCGTGGCCTCGGCTGCCCACAGCGCCGCTCTGTGTTGTACCACGACTGATTCAACTCCTGCAACTCCTGGAATGATAGAGTTTGAACACCTGAGCAGTATGCAGGCTTCCTGGGAAGTGACTTCCTCTGTAGTACATCTATTCATTCAGATGTAGTGCTGTCTCTTCCATGATTGAAATGGTCAAAATCCAGGTAACCTAAGCACATAATCCCCACAACGTATAATCAGTTGCCATTCATTTAAAAATAATTAAATAAACAAACAAAAAATGAATTCCTATACAAGCATGTTATATATAAGCAGTCAATTTGCATAGAAAAGAAAAATCCCCTGAAAAGCAAGAAAAACTAAAACAATCTCAACAAATTTTAAACTGTGCCTCAGATTTGTCAAGACACCAAAATCAGAGAATTAAATTGAAGTCAAGCAATTCAAATTCTTCCAAGACCAAATTACCTGAGCTATGGCATCCACATTCATTTAGTCTCTTTTGTGTATATTTTTGTTTCTAATATGGAATTAAAGTAGACACATCTGAAACAAATTGTATCCTATGTCTAAGCAATTAAATGTTTCTCTGGGTTTGTAAACATCACACTTTAACTAAATAAGTATCGGTTTGAAAAAAAAAGTAGAAAAGGTAAACATGAATTTGTTGGTAAGTCTTGCATGGTAAGCATAATTTTAAAGAGAGTACTTACTATGCAAATAATACAATAAGAACACCAGTGTGTTCTATTTAAGTAATATTTAATAAATTTGTATTATTAAGTAGTGTCTTATTTTTAGTATCACACTAAAGTTGACATGAAAAATATGTATGCTCTTTGTAAGCACATTAATCTATGTTATGAAATAATGTCATGGAAATGTAAGCGCAGTGTAGTTCTAGTAGGGAGACTAGCAGCTGTACATCATCACATCATTAGCTGGTAATTCCTAGCCAATCACATGTAAGCCATTTCTTTATAAGTCTGCTCACAATCTATCACATTGCTGTTTCAGTGTGCTAACACGGCATGCTCCACCACCCCACCACCACCAGTTGAGTCCCGTCCTGCACGGGAGTAGGCTCCTCACCCCTGCCTCCTATCTCCGGCAGGATATGACGGTTCCGAGTGAGAGAAAATTAATTTTCTGTTTTATATTCATTTAATAAATGTCATCTTAAATTTCACTGAAGTCTGCAAGTCTTCCTGATTGAAGTGTATTTCCTTAAAAGATACTTAAGAACATTTTAAAATGTATTGACTTTAAAATAAATTTCAAGTAGCACACTTAAGTTGAAATGATAATCAAGCATATGGTTGTTTAAATGTACTTAGTATGTTAGACAATAAATCCAATTAATTATACATCTTTAAAGTACACTAAAACTTTTTTTAAATATATTGATTTAAAATATACTTTCAAAATAATACTCTAAAGTTGACATTAAAACTAAGAGCACTATAGTTTGCTTAAGTATGTCAAGAAAGAAACTTACACATGAAGGTACTGTATATGAAGTGAAGGGTGTTTACATAAAAAAAGTGTGTTGCTGCCTGTTCAGTTGACTTGATTAAAATGAAATAAAGCAACACAATTCTAGAACATTTTGCCACAACTTGATTGCATGTGCTTTCCATTGAAATTTGTAAAATGGAAATGTACCTAATTCAGTTGTGTTAGGGTTACAAGAATACTTTTTGTGTTTTTAATGATGAAACTGGGCAGAGAATTTCCATTTCCCAGCATGATTTGCATGGGACTTGATAGAGTAAACATTTTAATTAAATGTTATTTTATGTGTTTTTGCACAAGATGATTATAAATGGGGATAGTTGTTAGTGTTGAATGTTTTGTTATTATAAGATTTAGAAGAGTTTCTGTTGGAGTTTTGGGGGTTAACATTATGTTGAAGAGTGGAGCTTGAGCTAAAGTTGAGCATGGGTAAATTGTTTGCTCTGAGAAGCAAATGCTGTGCTAACTCTAGCATAGTTATTAAACTACACTATATAGTGCTTCCAACCAGCATGTTTTTAACATGCTAATATTTGCCTTCACTAGCTAGTACTTAAAGAAATAAAACATATTTATTTGAGTTACACTGACACATCTAACTTTGTTGGGTTTACCCAATTTAACCAGGTTATTTTTACACAAAGTGTTTGTGTTGAGATTATATAATAATTTTAAATGAACAAAACTCATTAGAAACACATGAAACCATTGTCCATGACTGAATCAAGTTTTTAAAAAAAATTGTGAGTATGAAGCACACTAAAGTATACTTTTAATTAATTTTAATTATATTACCTTAAAGTATTTAATGCACACAATCAATACTTTTAAGTGTATTTAAGAGTATATTTACCTTGTTTTACCATTTGATTCAGTGACACTGTGGCCTCTGGGTGTCAGGGTGATACGAAACACTGATATGCACTCAAAGGGCAGATGGAGTGGCAGAGGGCACACGCCTCAGGGCATGAGTGATCTAGGACACTGGCGAGTATACACTTCTGTTAGTAAACATAGCCAAGATCCCAAACACACACATGTGCTCCTCATATGAGGAGATTCATGGCAACATTCACACATTTCATAAAACAAGACAAGTATAAATTTGACACAATGCTAGATAGTTAACTTGTTTTTCTCTTTGCTCCCCATAAGCAGAATGATTTCACAAGAGTCTCCTGTTTGACACGAAAACCAACACATATGAAAATGGGTCGGTTAAGAGCCAAGAATGTAAATCTCTTTAAGTACATAAGATGATCCACAATGATTCTGTAGGCATACATACACAGCATATGGCAGTACAAGTCAGCCTCTCTAAAGTGAGGGTTTAGTATTAGATTATACACAAAATGGGGTGTAGCATCTTTCAATAAGTGAGCTAAACATTTAAGGATTTTGGCACATGTCTGTAATTGATATGCTGCCTAATTAGGTTACGAGACTAATCTGTGTAGATTATTTTGAAGCTGTGATTACCAAACATTTAGCCATATGTTTAGGTGTCTGTGGACAACATAATGTAAATGATTAGCCAGATTCTAAACCTTATTTTTGAGAGAAAGGAGGAGCATGAATGGAAATTTGGTTGCATGGTTGACTCCTCCTTCATTTTGACTGGTAACAGTAATTTAGTAACAGCAAGAGGTGCGAGTCTGATTGCTAGACAATCAGGGGCAGCGCAGTGAAGTGTGTAGCCAGTCGTGTAACACATCTAAACTGTTCTCACGCTTGACATGGAACAGAATGTGTTGCCTCTTCTCTTCTCCATCTCTCTTTCATGCTTTCCTTATTCTGTCTCTCACTCTCTCTCCCTCTCTTGTTTCTTTTCTTTGACTTTCCTACACACACACACCCCTCCCCCATAACCCCCCAACCCACTTTCTCTCTTCGTCTCTACTGCCGGGGGCTGTAATCTGATAAAGTGAGCCAAGAGGTGTGATAAGGGCTAGCCGGGAGCAGCAGGCCCCCCTTGCCAGGCCGTTTAGTATGCATAGACCTCAGCTATCTGCTCCGCTGCACCTTGACTCCCACTGATCAGCCTCCCTGACAACAGCCCCCTGCCCCCACTGCCCCCATCCGCACATACCCCTAACAGCACCCTCTTGCCCTGGGGACCAGTGAAAGAGGAGGGCTTGGACACAGGTGTGGGGTGGGGGGGGGGTTTAGCAGCCCATAACTCAGACATACCCCTCTTCAACTAGCAAGATATCAGTGTTGGTGTTGGCGCTGGAACTGGAACTGGTGCTCAATCTAAAACTGTTCCACAAGTTCACACTAAGAATGTAAGAGAGTGGGGCCAAGTGGAGTTTCAATACAACAACTTAAATGCAATCAAAAATATATGTTACAAAACTATATTGGTCCCATTATAAGTGCCCAATGCAATGTAATGTGATGCACATCTTGTTGACGAACATCCCATGACTTGTTTTTTTTTTTTTTGTGATTCACAGGTACTTCACCCACTTTATTTTCCCTGTCCATCTAAAACAATTACTCAATTAAATTACATTTGTATCAATTCTATGTATGAACTGAATACTATGCATTTGATTTGTTATACAGTATGTAAGGGATAATCTACAGCTCATTATTGCAAAACAAATTTGGTTAGGGTAATCAGGATCCTGATGGAGAGTGGATGGGTCTGCTGTTACTCTAAAGGAGTTTATTTTGTGATGATGACTGCCTGTCTGTAGACTATCCCATTCATTACACAGCTATATACCAAATAATTTATTTTTTTTACTTGATTTGATTTGAAATTGTGTTAAAATATGAGAATAAAGAGATTTTGGAGTCAGCTGAATTCCACCTCTGGTTTGCGTCTGAGTTCTGTTGGTGTTTCTATTGCGAAAATTACAATCTGAATACATATTACAATACTTATGCTTTGGCTTCACTATAGGTTATGCTTGTTTAATTTAAACCAACTGATCTTCAGGAGACTCTAGGCTATCAATAAAGGGTTACACTTTGGATACAACGAGTCATGTGACAAAACAAATTGGTGCTGATCTCATCTGAGTTTGCCTTTGGGGGAAATGGCAACAAAACTAGATCTGGTATAAGAAACCTCATTTAGATTAAAACCTAGTAAGATTTTGTTTCTTCTGATATGTCATTTTAAAATTTCAAAGATATATCAAGAAACGGTACGCAGTTAAACACAATGACCACGTATGTGGACTATAGGTTAATTTACCGTAAAATATCCTGTATTCACTGTGCATTATAATACTGAGAATCAATGGATGCATCCAAAAGCTGGAAAATGTTGCTTTCAGAGACTGTATAAGGTGTTAGGATGGACATAAGGTGCATTTCAAACTGGTCTGAGACCAGAGCAGATAGACAAGTTTAATTAATTCCCTAATTAGGGAGCAAGGGATTATCCCATAGCTTTTCTATGCAGCCAAGTACATTCACTCCTAAAATCCGGTAAACAGTTCAGTTTCAGGCTGCAGTTGATTTTTGGACTACTCAACAAGTCAGAAGACATTGGACAATGGTAATCAGTAGATAGATTCAGACATTTTCATGCAAAATAAAATGTTAACATTGTTGGCAGTGGTTACATGATACTAGCCATATTTATGCTAACTTCTGATGTAATGTCTATAATGTAGCATGAATAACCAACAATCCTGGAAACATAACAAACAATTTGATAAAACATAAACTCTGACTTTCTATAGCTTGGTAATATTTAAAATTTACCAACTTAGTCCCACTTTCCACAAATGTGGACATCAATTTTGGTGACACTATATGGTCTGAAATGGTTACAAATCAAAAAGGGGAATGGAAAATGCACAGCAATCATGCTCAGGTTAGACAAAGTAGGAAATACCCGAAGACCGTGAAATATCACTTTATTCTGGATGTGCAGTAATTTTTCAATAATATCAGACTTCTGGATGGCACAATTACCAATCAGAAAAAAATATTCCTGAGAGCCTTGTAATAAATTAAAAAAATGTCTGGTGTTACATCAAAGACAGCTTGTGATAGCATAAAAATATTTAAATTACTTTGGAAGTCCTCAAAACCATGAATAATACTTAAAGAAAAAAGTTACATTATTGATTGTGTATTTAGTCTCTGGAAACGCAAGCAAGATCTAAAAGAGCTCTAACAAAAAAGGGAAAGTGAGTAACATACTGACCTGCTGAAAGTTTAGCTCTGTCCCAATGTCTTTACAATATGTCAGCATGTCGCTCGCCTGTTTGTTTTGCAAAGCTGGCTCTTTATTAATTGATTGCTCTACTTTGTATGTTTCTTTCATGCTGGCCCATTGGTTCCCAACCAGTTAGCTTTTCTTCTCTATTTCTCTCTTTATCTCCCCTGCTTCCTGTCTCGTCTTCCCCCTACTAGTCCCTTTGCTGCCACTCACCTGGGAGGCGTGCTGCTCAGTGATAATAGCAATGGGAGAACCAGAAGCTGCTATCTGCCTCCGGTGATGCTGAAATGGGATTTGGGCTGTGCTCGGGTGGAGGAGGTTATTATGGATCAGGGGGGCCTGGGTTTGAAGTGGAGCTGAACAGGGCCACGGTACGACTAGAACCACTGGGATGTCTGTTAGCTTTCCCTGCTAACAATGGCAGATAAGACAAAAGTGGTTGTTTGCCTTCCCTCTCTTACACACCGGCCCCATTAAAGGTGTGCTCTTATCTGATAAGCCGTGAGGGCTGTGATCACTTAACACACACAAATACACACCTCCACCATGCCAGTCCTATTTTCAGGTCCTCACTTATGACCTCAAACCCATGTCACTCAGTCTGTGTTGAGCATTCAGAGAAAGATCAAGAGAATATATGTTTGTTTTGTACCTCAATGATTTTTTCTGTTGTTTTGTTCCTGTTTGAGTGCCCTCCTAGCTTATTTTCCTTTATTCTTATCATTCCATCTGGCTGCTAGTCACACATTACTCTAAATTCCAAACAGGGTTCCTCCAGTGGCGTTATCAACTCACCGTTGATGTGAGCGTTGGCCCAGGAGAGGGGATGCGTGCAAAGGGGGTTGAACAACACACAGTTCAACAAATTGATGTGGATGAGAATGTGAGTGAGTGAGAGAAAGAGAGAGAGAGAGAGAGAGAGAGAGAGAGAGAGAGAGAGAGAGAGAGAGAGAGAGAGAGACTGTAAGCATGCTTGACTGCATCATGAATTTGATGCAGGTGAGAGACTTAATCACAGGTATAATTTCTCTCAGAAGACTCTCTATAAATGTTCTTGTTGAATGCAATTTACATGACTGTGTAGCTCAATGCTGTTGCATCAATTAATAGATTGCACTGCTCGATTGTAACTGGTATGCATTCTCAGGAATGTTTTTACATCTCTGCAAATATATCACTCATATTGAAGGATTTGAAGGTTGGTTGCTAGGAGACGTTTTGAACAGAGGCAAAGAATATGAGCTCCCGTTAAATGACCTAAAATACTGCTGTTACCTGGGGTGAAACCATAAAAACTTCGGATGAGGATATTTGAAAATGTGTTTAAAACAAGTCAAGTAAAGAAACAACACATTAACTTCCAGTTGTTTCACTGAAAATAACCTTGGTCTTTGAGCGAGCGGAGCTGTCCGGTGCTGAATTCAAACGACAAACAGCTGCGCAAATTCAAGACGGTGAGGAAACAAGGAAAACATATATTTCAACAGAAAAGACAAGCGTTCACTCTCTTAATAAGGTTTATTTTTTATTTTCAACCATTGCTAGCAACGCGTTCACTGGTTGCCATGGAGATTCATTATCCTGCCGACTTTAAAAGGAGATACGAAAGAAACTTTGGCTGTGTTTCGTTTGGAAGGTAGAACGCGTCCTTTGAAGGTTGCAGTATACCGAGCGTCCTCATTTAAACAAGCCTCGTTTAAACGAGACGGCCTCCTTTGGACAAACGGAAACGGAACGTAACATGGTTGCTATGACCGCACGCCACTCTTTAACAATGCTGCATTCGAAGTGTCTATTCTGAAACGGGACATCCTCGATGACGCAGCCTTCCAAATGAGACACAGCCTTTCAAACAGTCTCTACTGCGTGAAACTTCAGAACGTCTTTATGCAGATCTGGCATCTGAAGGAAAAAGGACAAATCTAACTTTCAATATGGATAGGAACACAATATGTAAAAATACTTTCAGTTAACATTTTCCCTTTACTAAGAAGAAAGGCATATGTAAAGGCAAACTATATATATTTTTGAAAATGCTGACTTTACCTCTCATTAACAGACCAACAGTCTGTACAACAGTGGAATGATTTTAATTCAAGGGAATGAAGCTAGTCTCCAGGCCTTTGAAGTATCATTTCCCCATTTAAAACAGAAAGATGAGAATGATACAGAGTGCACAGTTGAGGAGGAGGAATCTGAAGAGGAGAATGCACTGATGCCCTACTCTCCAGTTAGAATATCTCCTGTTCGATATGATTGAATTTAGAGCAGGCCACACGCACATCAAGTTATCATCAGTGTTTCCCTGAAAAATATGGCCTTTCTTGAAATGGAAGTTGCATAACTCAAACAGCTGATTCTTACATGCCTAGATTAATTCACTATATAAAAAAAGGTCTCAAGGCAGAGATCAGGGAACTGCACAGAGACAAAATAAAACTAAGAGCTCAAATGGAAAAAATGAAAGAGGACTCAATAGAGAGATACAAATTACTAGAGAGAGAGAGAGAGAGAGAGAGAGAGATCCAGAAGTTGAAAGAAAATCTGAGAGAACAGAACCCAATTTGTATATGGAATCAAGACAAGGCAAGTGAATATCCCAACATCACAGAAGCTGATTCACAATCACATCATGAAGTGATCTCACACAATTCCTCACCCACTAAATGGTCATATACAGGAACCCCCCCCCCCCCCAACTTAAACTTAGACCCCAAGAAAGACTTCCCAAGATAGAGAGTATTAACACACCATTGCAGAAACACAGTATGTGCCCTTGAACTGCTGTCTACAAATGAAATTGGACGCCCTCAATGTATTAACATTCATACAGGCAAGAATGATCTTCACAGCCTTAAGAAAGAATCAGCCCTTGCCATGTATAAAATGACAGTGAAAGCCTCACAATCATTTCCCACAACACGTGTGTTGATCTCCACCCTGCTTCCACGGCTTGACACCCCTCCTTACATAATTGACAAGACCAACTAAGAGGTCCGTCACACATGCGCCAGCTCGCCCAATGTGCACTTAGTCCATCTTACCTCAATAAGGCCATGGCACCTGTATGATGGCATCCGCCTGGATCAGGATGGAGTCAGGATATTTGCCAAAGCCATTAAGGATGTTGCCCTAGGACGTTTATCAACAATAGGCTATAGAGAAACCAAAAGATATCATGTAAGTATGCAGTCTTCAGATTCATTGAGCCCTTCATCTCACTCAGTACCACCACCAGACCTTCACAGACGACCCATGACTCCTCAATGGCATCACAGAGCACAAGAGAGACAGTCTTACAATGAAGCCCCACGCCAGCAGTCCCCACCTGAGCCACTCCGGCAGACACTGAGCTATGCCCAGGTATAATCACAACACTGTACACCCTTATCATTAGCTCCTGAAGCTAACATCAGTGATCTAGGAGAAATTAAATGACATCTGGGTCTTCTGTGTGACAAAAGGTTAAACTAGAAATGCACACCAACACTTTTATTTAATTTGCTCCACAGTTGAGGAACTGATTGATAAAATAGTATAGATCAACATCATATTAGTAATAATTAATTTCAATTTAATCTTTAACATATCCATAATCTGTAGTCAGAATGTAGTAGATCTGTTTTAACACTACATGTTTTGAGAATATATGTATTTTACATCAAGGTTCTTGGTTTTACCTAAGGATAAACAGCAATATTTTTAATCTCTTATCCAATGAAACTGTTAAACATAAGCTTTTGGAACATTCAGGGTTTGTGCTCTTGGACATTTGAACTAAAAAGTACAAACAAATATTTTTTTAAACAGCATTATAAATGTCAACATACTGATTCTAACAGAAACATGGATGTGTCCACCCAATGTCCTGCACGTTACTATGAATTCACAGTACCTGCCTTGAAACTCTGAAGGTTTAATAGCATGGATAAAAAATTACATAGCCCCTTTTATAAAACTACTGCATCAAGGCATATGTCACATATGGTTAAAATTAGACAAAGCTTGGATTCTTGGATAAAGACCTATTTATATGTGGAATTTACATGCCTCCTTCAGATTGTCCATACTACAATGATTAAATTTTTTACTCTTCTCAAAGTGAAATTGGTCAGTATCAACTCAGGGAAAAAATTTACCAAGTGGAGATTTTAATGCTCGAAGACTTCATTGATAATTCTGGATATGAGCATCTGTAAATGCTTCAAGCTCTCTTCAATGCTCTTGACACAACAAATAACCAAGATGGTAGTCAGCAGGAATGGGAAGAAGGTGGTGTATCTCTGGCAGAATCAGAGGAGATTCTGGTGGACAGTTTACTTATAGCTCAGATCTTGGAACAGTGTAGAAGATTATGCGATAACAAATATAAGCCCCTCCTAATTTAGTGCATTTACCATTGAAGCTCAATCACCCCTTTCTGACCATAGTCAGATCAATATTTTCATTAAAAAGAAAACAATAAATCAAAACACCAAAATAAGAAGTCTATTAATCTGTACATAGTTAAATCATATGGATGGAATGACAGCACTGCTGAATTATACACTCACCTAAAGGATTATTAGGAACACCTGTTCAATTTCTCATTAATGCAATTATCTCATCAACCAATCACATGGCAGTTGCTTCAATGCATTTAGGGGTGTGGTCCTGGTCAAGACAATCTCCTGAACTCCAAACTGAATGTCAGAATGGGAAAGAAAGGTGATTTAAGCAATTTTGAGCGTGGCATGGTTGTTGTTGCCAGACGGGCCGGTCTGAGTATTTCACAATCTGCTCAGTTACTGGGATTTTCAAGCACAACCATTTCTAGGGTTTACAAAGAATGGTGTGAAAAGGGAAAAACATCCAGTATGCAGCAGTCCTGTGGGCGAAAATGCCTTGTTGATGCTAGAGGTCAAAGGAGAATGGGCTGACTGATTCAAGCTGATAGAAGAGCAACTTTGCCTGAAATAACCACTCGTTACAACCGAGGTATGCAGCAAAGCATTTGTGAAGCCACAACATGCACAACCTTGAGGCGGATGGGCTACAACAGCAGAAGACCCCACCGGGTACCACTCATCTCCACTACAAATAGGAAAAAGAGGCTACAATTTGCAAGCGCTCACCAAAATTGGACTGTTGAAGACTGGAAAAATGTTGCCTGGTCTGATGAGTCTCGATTTCTGTTGAGACATTCAGATGGTAGAGTCAGAATTTGGCGTAAACAGAATGAGAACATGGATCCATCATGCCTTGTTACCACTGTGCAGGCTGGTGGTGGTGGTGTAATGGTGTGGGGGATGTTTTCTTGGCACACTTTAGGCCCCTTAGTGCCAACTGGGCATCGTTTAAATGCCACGGCCTACCTGAGCATTGTTTCTGACCATGTCCATCCCTTTATGCCACCATGTACCCATCCTCTGATGGCTACTTCCAGCAGGATAATGCACCACAAAGCTCGAATCATTTCAAATTGGTTTCTTGAACATGACAATGAGTTTACTGTACTAAAATGGCCCCCACAGTCACCAGATCTCAACCCAATAGAGCATCTTTGGGATGTGGTGGAACGGGAGCTTCGTGCCCTGGATGTGCATCCCACAAATCTCCATCAACTGCAAGATGCTATCCTATCAATATGGGCCAACATTTCTAAAGAATGCTTTCAACACCTTGTTGAATCAATGCCACATAGAATTAAGGCAGTTCTGAAGGCGAAAGGGGGTCAAACACAGTATTAGTATGGTGTTCCTAATAATCCTTTAGGTGAGTGTATATTAAAGCATTAAAAGTCAAATTAAATAATAAATTCCATCATAACTTTTAGTAATTTAACATATGCTAACAACCATGGAGTTGATTTTGCTATCAAATACATCAGACACATTAATATTTTTTAAATACAGCAAGAAAAGCAAATTTAAAATAATCAAATAAAATAAATACAAAAGAGGTACTAAACAGAAGCCTTCTGGAAGGCAAGAAAATGGGAGCACTACAGCCAGACCTTACATAATATTGAGAACACAATAGACCAGAGTCATTTCTGGGACATTTTGAATGGCTTAGGCACAGCAAAACCACAACAACCTGCCGTACAAGATGGTAAAATTTGGAAAGATTATTTAAAAAACAAATATACCAATCAAAAAGGCCATTTAAATAATCCCAATCAAGCAAACATCCTTGAAAATTTGAATGCTTTTGAGTCATGCATAAAAACAACCAAAATCCACTAGATTATTCAATAACCCAACAAGAATTAAGCAAAAAACTGAAATACCTCAAATTCAATAAATCGTGTAGTCCTGACAACATCATAAATTAGATGCTAATAAAACAGCTCTCCTGAACTACAGAATGCATTGCTCAAACTCTTTAACATGATTCTGGTGTCAGGTTTTTCCCCTGATGACTGGAATAAAGGGCTCATCTCCCCTATCTTTAAAAGTGGAGACAAAACAGATGCTAATGAATACAAGGGAATCTGTGTAACCAGTAACTTGGGAAAAGTATTCTGTTCCATTATCAACTCAAGAGTTTCATCTTTCATCAAAGAACATAATGTCATCAGCAAATCTCAAATTGGCTTCCTTCCTGAACGTCAAACCACTGACCATATATTTACACTAAACATACTAACAACTATGTATTGTACACCAAAAGAAAGAGGGTAAAATATTTGCTTGCTTCGAAGATTTCAAGAAGGCTTTTGACTCTGTTTGGCATAAAGTTTTATTATGTAAAATAATTAAAATTATTTTTTGCTTGTTTGTTGCATAATATGTGCTTATGTATGGCATGTCAATAAAGCAATATGAATTTGAACTTGATTTGTGCAGAGGGCATGTCAATTCTCCTTCACAATTACATAGGAAGCTCATTATAACAGTGTCAAATATTCTCTATTTGATGACAAAATAGAGTATACATAAGATAATGATGATATCAAGAGGATATAGTTTCTCAGGTCTGATTTGATAATGATCGCCTAATAGACTTGATTTCAATGGTGTGGACTATAAAATGCATTCAGATATATGATATTGTAGTTAACCTGCTTTTAGAAGCACACATTTTAAAAGTGGTTCATACAGCTGACAGTTTATCGCACAGAAATACACAAATATAGTGAACAAAATAATATAATCCCAAGCAAGTATATCAAATTATACATTAGATGCATCAGAATTTGTGTACTGTCTGAGAATGTACTGCATTTGATGAAGAGCATACTTCTCAGTCGTTAATAAAGTTTATTCTTTTGGAATGCAGGTGAGTATTAATATATTCAAAGACTTCATCCAGGAATGTGGCATTGTCTCGTGTCCTGAAAGTATGGCATAGTAACAACAACTATGAAAATAATTAATTCTGGTTTTCTTTAACAAGTACAATTTGTCCTCAAGGAAAAACTTTCTTGATATATATATACACTCAATGAGCACTTTATTAGTAAAAACTGTACCCCTATTCATGCAATTATCTAATCAGCCAATAGTGTGGCAGCAGCGTAATGCATAAAATAATTCAGGTCAGCAGCTTCAGTTAATGTTCACATCAACCATAAGAATGGGGGGGAAAATTTATCTTAGTGATTTAGACCATTTCATGATAGTTGGTGCCAGATGGGCTGGTTTGAGTATTTCTGTAACTGCTGATCTTCACACACAACAGTCTCTAGAGTTGATTCAGAATGGTGTCAAAAAACATCCAATGAGTGACAGTTCTGCAGACAGAAATGCATTGTTAATGAGTGAGGTCAACAGAGAATGGCCAGACAGGTTTGAGCTGACAGTAATACTACGATAACTCAGGTAACCACTCTGTACAATTGTAGTGACCCGAATAGCATCTCAGAATGCACAACACCTCGAGCCTTGAGGCAGATGGGCTACAACTCCAGAAGACCATGTCAGCACTCTATTAGGACTATAGTGTTTCTTATAAAGTGTTCAGTGAGTATACAGCACTTACAGTTGACGAGAGCCACCTGACACGTGGTTCTCCACCATTTTTATTAATTCAGCATTGAATATGATGTCTCCTCAGCTCCTGTGGCCTTATGCAATAGTAAAGTGTCCAGTGGATGCAACTTTCAGAATTTCAGCCGATGCAATATGTCATCTTGGTATTTTCGCCTGCTGTTTTATGAATACTGAGGATTCAAACATATTACTTGATTTAAATTTTACATTTGGCATACCATATAGAAGGGAAGTATGCATATTCGGACATTAGGAGTGTCTGTTCTCTCTTTATGTAATCAAACTTTAATGAGCATGCTGATTGTGGTTTAATAGCCAAATGTTACAGTCTTATCTAGATATTTTGTGCTTTTCATGCATCTATTTTACTTATTTATCCAGTAATTTGCTCCTAATGGGTTCCTATAATGAATCACTATATTTATTGTTCTGTATATGAGAGTATCTTCAACATACACATAGTTTGAACACAGAATTTGAGTCCATTTTCAGTTTAAGCCACATGGGAC